>NC_139536.1:75236096-75512459 GCF_965153285.1 Podarcis tiliguerta | reverse complement strand
AGGTTCTCTCTCCCATGCAGAGAGATGCATACATGAAAGGGAATGCCACGGCTATATTTAGAAGCACACCTCTGCATAACACACCCCATGGCCACTTTTCACAGTCATGTTATGCAGAGGCTCATGCTGTGTAGCCGCCCTAAGACTGTATACCTCGCCCTGCAATTTAGTTAGTTAAGACGTAGAGAATATGTGTCAATAGCTTCGGTCAATATTTGAAAGCATCCCACTCTTTTCCACCCTCACCCCTTTATCTCAAGTGAATTGCTGGGTGTGCTGCATTTTAATAGATATTCACGATACTGACATTTAAGAAACAACAAGGAATAGCAGGGGGGAGGGGGGAGTTTAGAGCAAAAATAACATGATAGAACAATTCACAGCTAGCATCAGGGAAAAATGAAATTTCAACATTTGCTGTCAATCTCCCAATTGAGTCAAAGACGGTGGTGGGGGTATGTGGGCTTCCTCATGTTGTGTGATTAGTCTGCCGGCGAAGGTTTGTCCTTTCATGGCAAGGACCCCTTCTAATAGTTCAGGGGAAGCAGTTATCTGCTGACTTGTAGGTGTTTACATTCATTTCATTATAAAGAAATGCTTCATTTGACCACGACAGATTCACACGCACCTTCATTTAATCAAGAGACTTTGCTATGCGCTTGTCACATGATTACAATTGGCTGCTGCAGCAGTCGCAGTGATAGTGTAGGATTTGTGAAATTACATAACCACAGACTCTGTGGATGGAAATGATATCAAGCAAAGCATGCAAAGAGTCCACACTTTCATAATTCACACAATGCCAAAATAATTTCTGCCAGACAGAGGATTGGATGTCTGGTTTTACCTATTTAGCTTCTCCTATAAGAATAAGTCAGGTTCTCTTGAAGACAGCAGTGCAAATTTATGAGAACACGTGACACTGTGCAAGAACTGGAGACATATTGGCTCCTTTTTAGAAGCAGCTCCTTCTTCCTCCCTTTACTCTGACCAGCTGCATCTTGTGCAAAGGCTACTGCTATTCCTCAACTGGGAGAGCTTGACTGCAGGACTTCAGGCATGGCTGACTTCAAGGTTGGATCACAGCAGTGCACTCTTTGCAAGAGCTTTCAACAAGAATAACCAGGGATGAAAACCCACACTCACACTTTTCTCCTTTTAAATATACATATTCCTACCAAACCCATTTTTAAAGGCAAGAGTGATGCATCTGTCCAATGTATGTACCATTTGCTGAAAGCATGGAGTATCTTAGACATTGATAACAGACTGCTTATGGGACAACTGCACCAACACCAGTTTAGAAACAACTCAGAAGGCAGTGGTGTGATTCAATCAGTGACAGAGGCTCCACTTGACATGTGTTCAGTAAATGTCTGAGCAAGGAGTGAGATTGTACACTCTGATGTCAACATTCACATTGGGCATTCTTCTAGTAGCAGCACATTTACTGGCCACGATGCTGCAGGGATTTGTGGTGGATGGGTAAATAAAGATGGCCTCACTGTGAAGATCAGGCTTCCTCAAACTCGGCCCTCCAGACGTTTTGAGACTACAATTCCCATCATCCCTGACCTACTGATCCTGCTAGCTAGAGATCATGGGAGTTGTAGGCCAAAAACATCTGGAGGGCTGAGTTTGAGGAAGCCTGGTGAAGATCTTTGGACTTTTCCTCAGTTTTAGACCACAGTGGTCTCCTGAGGTGTTTGCGCAGTCAGCGTAATATCATTCACAATTCACAAGCAATCTTGAGAGTGGGGGCAGAATGCCAGGGAAAAACATCCTTTAAGCGGAAAAAAAAAAAAGGAGGTAGCTTTGTCACAGCATCTTTTTGTTTTGTTTTGTTAAGCAGGCCTGTTATTAAATTAAGCATTTTCATAGGTGTGATGTGACAGCTCCTTGACATACAATGCACATTTTTATATTGATTTATATTTCTATGTAAAGACATGAGCAGAAACAAAAAAGAGCCCATCAAAGGACTGAGAAGGAATAATTTTACTGTATAGATGGGTACTTGCAGCTTAATAGACATTGAACACGGGATATTTTACTAGTGTTCGCTGTTCGTTAATGTCATACCTGCTGTACAGTTATTCAATCACTGCTATTGTTGCAGGCTTTCAACTTCTTCAGTTGCTATTATCAATTTTATGTAGTAGCAGGATATCCCAGTTCCTTTTTCATTTTCTGTTCTCCACTGTGGCTTTGTTTGATACTGCTGTTAAAAGCATTTTTAAAATTAGGCAGCAACAACCTGAAATCCCTTGCATGGTGCAACAGGATACTGATAACAAGAAAACTGACAACGCAGGAAGCAAAGTCCATGAAAACGAAGGACTACAACCAAAGATTTTGCTGGCAATGTCATAGCACAGTAGTGGAGCAACCGCTTTGCACCCAAAAGGTCCCAGATTCAAGCTCTGACACTTGATGGCCATCAACCTGGATGGCTTTAAAAGTGGATGGTACAAATTCATGAAGGATAAGGCTAGCATTGGCTACTAGCGCCTGCTAGGAGGGACCCCTCATTTCAAATCTCAGAGAGCCTAGGCTGTGCAGTGTAGACAATACTGAGCTAGATGGACCAGTGGTCTGAATCAGCATAAGGCAGCTTCCAATGTTTCAAAGTAACAGGTGAGATCCAGCTTTCCTTACCTGCCCTCTCCCAGTTAGCCTTACCTCCTCAGATTTCCCCTTCTGAACTTTTCCATTTCCTCTCATTCTTCTGGACCACACCTTGCCTTCTTTATTATATTTCCCTACTACCTTGCCCAGCACCACCTCCATTTCCCCTAGGTTCCTCTTTTTTATCATGGCTCCTCCATCTTTGAGCTCTTCTGCCTACTCTACTCCTTAGTATAACCTGAGCAGCTAGACCAACGGCAGTCAGAGAGTCTTCTGCCTACAGGCCATCTTGGGTGTTAAGAATGGCAGACGCTGCCCTCTTGGATGTCCCATTGCCTTCAGAAGCTGAGCGAATTGTGGCCTGGGAGAGGGCATCATCTGTGGCAGCCCCTAAATTGTGGAGATCCCTTCCTACAGAGGTGCATTTGGTATCTTCCTTATATAGATTTCAGCAAATGCTGAAGATGTACCACTTTGCCCCAGCTTTTAACATGTAAGATGTATACAGTGGTACCTCGGTTGTCGAATGTAATCCATTCGACTTCTGAAATGTTTGACAACCAAGGCGCAAAGGGCGGTCAGCAAAGTCAATGGGGAAAATTGAAAAAAAAATGCAATGGAAGCTGTTTGACTTCCGAAAAGTGTTCAAAAACGGAAGCAATTATTTCTGGCTTTTCGGCGTTTGAAAACCGAAACATTCAGCTTCCGAGATGCTCAAAAACTGAGGCACCACTGTATTTTGTTAGGACCCACATTATTTCTGTAGTGTCAAATTGTTTAAAACTGTTTTTAATATTGTGCAATATTATGTTCTAATTGTTGTAACCTACCCTGGGACCTTAGGATGAAATATATCATTGCGATGGGTAAGGATTATTATTATTATTATTATTATTATTATTATTATTATTATTAGTCACAGAAACAAAAAGAAAGTTAATTGTGGAAAATCTGGCTGCGGAATTAATCTGGGATTAATTGAGCAGGAATTAATTTGGCTCAGGGTGTGGGCAGGAAATTGATTTGGGATGAACAATGAAAGAGGAATTGAGGTATTATTTTCAATGCCAGTTGCTGGCAATTGCAGGTAGGCAGAGCGCTGTTGTGCTCATGTCTATCTTGCAGGATTTCAACAGGCATCTGGCCACTGTGAGAACAGGACACTGGAGTAGGTGGGCCAATGGCCTGATCCAGCAGGTCCATCTTATGTTCTTATGCCTTCTGGCCAACATAACTGTAGTCTAGATTCTGTGATTCCTATAAGCCTGATATCACATGTGAATGGCATTGCTTGGTGGCAAGGGACCTGTAAATGTATGCATTTACTGAACACCTTAGATGCACATGCTGTTTTCTATTGGGTATACCTCTTGCTCCTCTGGACTCTACTTTTTGGCTCACAAGGCCCTCCCTCCTGGTTCTTGACTTTCGAGGCCCTTCCCTTTGATTCATCATGTTCCACCTCTTGTTCATTGACCTTTTCAGACAAAACCTGAATAGGCCAGGTTGGGTGTGTGTGGAATCTGTTTAGCTTTTGACTCTGGGATTTCTTCATAAAACCCTGAGTATTGTATTTATCATTATTCGCCATGATTCCTAGAACAGAGATGCATATTGTGATTTTCTTATCTGTTAGTTTCAGCATTCAGTTCAGTGCATTCACAGTCTTTTGTATATGTTTCTTAAAGCAGCTGTGAGTTTTAGTACCCAGAGTCCTCTGCTGCATAATTTCTCTGTTGCTTTCCTTTCAAATCGATATCACCAACTGCAAAGTATTCTCTGCCTGCAGAGATTCATATTATAGTACCTGTGTGTTCAGACCAAGAATCACCATGTATCTAGACGAAACCACTACTTTATACAATGAAACTTTATTTGTGGGTGTAAATGTGAGAAGTATATGGCTGTGAATTGTGAAACGCATATCATGACTATAAAAGGGGCACATTGAAATACAGAATTGAATATAACCAAGACTGTTATTTTTATTGTTCATTATTTGTATTATTGTTGCAATGTTCCATTTCTGTTATTGCTTCAGGTATCCTTTTCACACAAGTCAAATCATAAGTTTTAATGCTAGCTAAATAAAATAAGTTCCTGAAGGAAGGTATATCATGAATCGGAACATACTATGCAATTCTAGGGTCATTTCAACCAAACACAGGTTCTCATGTATGTGGGATACATGAAGAAAGAATACTATGAACTACAGTGGTACCTCAGGTTACAGACGCTTCAGGTTATAGACTCCACTAACCCAGAAATAGTACCTTGGGTTAAGAACTTTGTTTCAGGATGAGAACAGAAATCATGCGGCGGCGGTGGTGGGAGGCCCCATGAGCTAAAGTGGCACCTCAGGTTAAGAACAGTTTCAGGTTAAGAACGGACCTCCAGAACGAATTAAGTTCTTAACCCAAGGTACCACTGTATGTGATAGAGAGGTAGACTGCTTAATGAGCATAGCTGCTAGTAGTTTGCAGTCTCAGATATGGTTACCAATTCATCAAATATATGGCATGGTCCACACTACCTTTCCCATGCATGTGTACTTCACGACTGATACAATAGGGTGCGTACAGGTCCCAATATTAGTCTTCTGTTTGTATGTGCTTTTTTAAAGAAGAAGAAGAAGAAGAAGAAGAAGAAGAAGAAGAAGAAGAAGAAGAAATTAAGAACTGTTTCTAAGTCTCCCTGTGCTCTCTCATGTTCCAATCTGTCTCTGGGTTTCCAAGCCAGTCTGTATAAAATGAAATTTTGTGTTCCCCATAATGGAGAATGTAAAATCAGCTATAACATTTTCCCCTGTTGCCAAAGTGGGTGAAATTTAGAGGCATATAAGTTAGGAATCTGTGTAATTTGTAGGTTGGCTGTATGCCTCTGCTATTCGAACTGGTCTTGAGTGCCTGGGAGTGCATTCCTGTATCTTAAATATTTCAAACTTGTTGAAGAAAGTGCCTGTCCTCCAGTCTGAAATAATTTAAAAAATAACTACTTGAGTCAGGAATACAACTGTTCAAAGCAGTGTAGAAAAGCCAGGCTTTGTGCCTTATACATTGTATGCAAGGCTTTAATTTCCTTATAAAATGGCCTAATGGCCCATTACTGTTTCAAATGCCACCTTACTGAGCTCTTTGAGCAAATTTGCTGTCATATTACCTTTTAGCCTTCATCTATTGCATTTGTATTGACCCTAGGCCCTTTTGGAATGCTATGTTTGAGAAAGACTGAAGTATTCCACACACACACAAATATTTTCAAATCCATTTTGCCTCTTTCCTGTAAGTAGGCAATTAGATTGCTGTCCATTAGAGAGATTTATATAAATAATATTTTAAATGCATGCCATGCTTCTCTGGTGAAAATCTATCCAAACCAACTCTGTTCTCCAGGGCTGCTTATTTTAGCAGCCCTCATGCTCTGTGTGAGGCCTGCGTATATAAAATGGCTTTCCAAAAGGTGGATGTCACACCATAGAAGTCATTTGTAGGAGATTAGGGCTCAGCAACTACCGTTATGTCAGTTTCAGTTTTTATCAGTTTCTCATTTTTCCAGCCTTAACTTATGTAGGTTAGGTGAAATTTTATACGAAATTGTAATTATTAGGAAAATTTTGCACTAAAATGCTGATGATTACCATGAGAAGTTCTTTTAAAGATAAGAAATCTCAAATTGATATGAAAATGTAGAGAAGTATTCCCCCCAAAACAAATTCCTCAAATATTATGTCCTTTTGTATGTTATTTTCAACTTGATATGCGTTAATATGCAAAAATTAAGAGAAGTGCAAATTTCACGGGTCTGTTTTTCAGTTCACATCTTGTTTTGAAAAGTGTAAATTAGGTAAGTTTGAATGGAATGGAATTTCTCCCCATACCTACATGTGATTGCTTGCCATGAGGTTCCATGCATTTTCTTTATACTACCCAAAACTGAAGAGCAATCCTATGCATGGCTACACAAAAGTAAATGGGACTTGTTCCAAGCAGAAGAGTATAGGATGGCACTGTAGGCATGCATCCAGTGGTCCATGTATTAAGTCATATATGAACGGCTTGGTATACAGGATGATTGCCATGCAGAGAAATTGAAAGCTCCAGCAGGTAGTCAACTGAGTGCTCCATTAGGTAGCCAAGCCTACAATTTTATTAAGTTGAATAAATATTCACACTTATTTAAATAAGTTATGTTGGAAATTTGCATGACTCAAACATTTCCTCTGAAGACATCCATGTACAATGGATGTGAGTCGGGACCAGGGAGTGGTGTGACGTTGGAAACAGGCCCACTTCAACCCTTCTGTGCATGAAATCAGGTTGATGTGGATAACACATGAAGGGGGCTTGTTCTCTCTTGCAATTTTATGGCCATTTGTTCTCACTGTTCACAGCTTGTATGTATGTATGTACGTATGCATGCGGATGCGGATGAATATACGGCTTTAAAAGAGGGTTAGACAAGTTCATGGAGGAAATGGCTATCAATGGCTACCAACCCTAATGGTTATGTGCCACATTCACTGTCAGAGGCAGGATGCTTCTGAATACCAGCTGCTGAAGGGGAGTGTGCTGTTACGCTCAGATCCTGCTTTTGGTCTTCCCACAGACATCAGGTTAGCCACTGTGAGAACAGGGTGGGCCAGCTGCTCTTATGTGTGTTTTTACACCCGCAGACACCCACACACCAATGAACAATACAACTTCACACCAGATAAAGTAAGCTCTGTTCTGTTAAAACTTACGAAAAGCCATTCTGTGTTAAGATGCCACAAGACTATTTTTGCAAATTCAAAGAGCACGCGGGCAACATTGCCTGTATAATAAAGCTGCAAGTTTTAATCAATTTAATCAGGAGTTCTATATGAAATTAAAGCCTTCATGACATACCAAAATTTTCTGGATCCTTTGTGGGTGGGAGTCAGATTGAAGGACTCAGTGACATACCAGAAGCAGTCTGTCTTTCCTGCACTAAGATTTGACACACGCACAGAAAAGCAGAGATGGTGTTCCTTCTCACTTTTATTGCAATTAGATAATTTACTTTCCTTCTAGAAGTAAAAAAATGCACACAAGGCAACAGAAGCTGACAGTCTGAAAGCAGCTTGTTGCATAGGGAAAAGGTTTAAGCATTTAAAAAAGCAACAGGACACGGACACAAATTCTTCTGGGAGCACAGGGTAGATATTCAAGAAGTCACAAGTAAAGAAAGGTCCTTATGGAATCACAACAGCTTTTATGACTGGAAAGTAATTATGATTTTACATCCTGGATATCACTAATTCTTAAATTGTTCTTAGTCTTCAGAGGCATTTAAATTACTATTCCCCAATTCTACATCTGCAAAATATTTTTCAAATTTCATTTGCCCTTTCATACCTTTTGTTCTTCATAAAATGACAGCCTAATGCATTGAATGTTTCCATCTTTCCCATGGTTCCTTAATTTCAAGTCCTAATTACCAGCCAGGTAGAGAGTTTTCTCTGAATCTTTATATAGGAAAAATACCAATGAATTCATTTTAAAAATGCCAATAAGTTTTGCAATGTGTTATTCGGTTGAGAAAATGTTAGCAGTTCCCAAGTGTAGAGCTATTAACTGGGTGATCCTTGATCCTTGACATCGTTCGGTTGTTGTCCACAGCCCAGTGCCTGGCTGCTCATCACCCTGTGGGAACTGCACTCTTAAGAAGATTACACTACCCCAAAAACAATCAAGTCAGACAGAGGGTGAATCAGGAAAGAGTCTTTTAAACCTTTCACTTCATTACTGACCTCATTGTTTTGCAGATCAGGAGCACAGAGTAGAACGTGAGCACAAGGCCTCTTGCTGACTCTCTGGATAGTGGGGATTTCAGCCCCCTTGATTACTGGTAAATGGACAACCTGGAGGCTAATCCATTCTTTGGTCAAGAGATTTGGGCTGCTTAAATCACAGGCTCAAGATTATTTTGTAGTCAAGACACAATCCTCTTTTTGTTAAGCATTGAAATGTTTCATTTCGTCAATCCCTGTGTGTCATCTTGCTCCTAAATAGCTAAGTTTGGTATTACGGAGGGAATTGATGTTGCTTAATAGACTTTCCCTTGCTGAAAGGACATTTTGTTTGGGAAATATTGAAGTTCTGAAGTTTCCACAGCAAGAGAAGAATTGCCGTGTTGGATCTGACCAAGGGTCATACGGTCCAGCATCCTGCTTGGGGGAAAAAGGGCATAACATTGCTAGCTATCATCTGCTTATCTCAAGATTCTAGAACTTGAAATATGCTGCCTCTAAACATATTGGCTTAATAGACACTGATGAATATTATATGATTCTTCTTTCTAGACCAGTTTACTGTGTTTGGAAATGGTTCTCCAATATATCTTGCAGAGGTCTTTCCCAGCCCAACTATTTGTATTGAACGTGAGACTTCTTGCAGACATGCATGCATTCTATCACTCAGCTGTGGCATGGTCCAAAAAAAGATTCAGAAGCAGCAGGCTAGCAGACTCCAGATATATCTACTGACTGAGATAGCCACTGCCAATTGGTGACTTCCAGATGTTCTGGACTACAACCCACATCAGCCCTAGCTGGTGTCTGGTCTTGTGGCTCTATATTGGATTGTGAGCCATGGCTCCATACACCCAATAGCTGATGCCATGACCTGGATGGCATTGTGTGAAAGAGCATTAACAGGTAAAAGTGTACATGTGTGTTGGTCAACTTTGCTGTCCTGTGACAATGGCCCAGGACAACAGGGCTTCTATCACAATGCCCTAGTGTAATGGCCCATAGAGGTTTCGAATTGTGCTGAAATTAAATAATCTGAAACTTCAACCAACAGTGTTATCTTGGTCGCATGCCTTTTCCATGGCTATTATTCATTTTCTCTAGTATGTTAACGAGGTTGATCATATTTCTTCTATGCATATTTAATATCCATTTTCTTGTAGTGATTTTTCAGTAATATTTTTCTCAAATGTCACTATGCTGACCTGTTTATTTGATATGAGTTATGACTGTAATAATAAGGAGTTCTTATTATAGCTTTTATACAATAGTGGCTCACATGTCTTCCAGGCAAGCCATCATTTTTCATGAGAAGGTGCATGGAAGCTGCTATAGCAAGCAGGGCAAAGACAATAATGCAAGTTATTGTATGTAATGTAAGTTAGCATGTAAAACAGACATTACATCCTGCAAAAACATATAGAAACTGTTTAATCCACCAATGCACCCCATCAGTGCAAGGATTTACATTTGTGTAACAGAATTTCCCCTCCCTCCTCCCTGCTGTGTACACGCAAACTCTGCTAATGGGATTTCCCCAACCTTCTAGAGCAGATTTGGGAAGAGTGTGGGGTGTGCACATGGTGAGAAGAAAGGGGGAAGGTCCACTGCATAAGTGTAAATCCTTGTGCTTATGGGACACATTTGTTAGATGCTGCCCATTGTACACACACACACACACACGCACGCACACACACACAGACACACTTGCAATGCAGAATGCAGCTGTTCAGGATTCCAGCTATTCCATTCTATTGCCCCTCTCTTCTGGTACTCCAGCACCCCTAGGCTGCATCAACAGAAATATAGTGTCCTGATCAAGTGAAGTGATAGTACTGCTCTGTTCTTCCTTGGTCAGACCACACTTGGAGTACTGTGTCAAGTTCTGGGCACCACAATTTAAGAAGGATGTTGACAAGATAGAGGAAAGCAACTGTCAGAGCTGGCTCCAGGTCCCAGCTCACAGAGGACCAACGCTAGCCGGCAGTAATGTACAAAAGTCTTTATTGAAGTACAGTTTCCATTTTCCAGCCGCAGCGCCCCAGCTCTACGTCTAGGGTTAGATCGGCGAAGCTCCATCTGAATCTCCACCCCCTGTACACCAGTTTAAGACTCTAGCCTTACTCCACCTCTTCCTTCTCTCCTTTCTCCTCTGGGTCCTGTTACCCCCCGGGGACCCTTCCTTCCTGGATTCTTCTGACGCAGACGTTGACCCCCCTGACTCCTCCCGCTCTTTCCGGCGGGCTTTGGGACCTGGCTCCCTATCCGGGCTGCCAACTGTGCCACCCTCCTGTACATTTGAACTTGGCGCGCGTGCGCGCAGCCTTCAACCTTCCTCTTGACCGTTTCCTCGCTCCCCGATGGAGGCGTGGCCAATCCTGCCTCATGTCCTCCCGCTGGCAGTGCGCCTCCTGATCCCGATGCCTGGGACTCCTCCCCCCTACTGCACTCTGGTGTGGACGCTGGTCCTGATTTCCAACTGCTGCTCTCTGAGTCCCCTCTGGCCCCTTCTTCCTGGGGTGTCCCCCTCGGCACCCCCCTTGCCCTGACCATGGGGGCCCCTTTCTGTGAATCTTCCGATTCGCTGGAAAGACTCGGAGACCTCGGACCGCTGTCCTCGCTAACATTTCCTTCGGACTCCTCCCCCTCGCTCTCTATTTCCTCCCTTTCCTGTGCCTCTGCTCCTGAACCCCTGACAGCAACCATGAGGGTCTGCAAGGGAAGCTTCATGAGGAGTGGTTGAGGGAGTTGGGTATGTTTAGCATGGTTAAGAGGAGACTAAGATATAGATTGTCATCTTCAAATATCCAAAGGTCTGTCACATGGAAAATAGAGCAAGCTTGTTTCTTCTGCACTGGAGGCTAGGACCTTGAACAATGGCTTCAAATTAGAAGAAAGGAGACTCTGACTAAATATCAGGAAGAACTTTCTGACAATGAGTTGTTCTATAGTAGAACCGTCTCCTTCTGGAGGTTGTGGACTTTCCTTTCTTGGAGGTTTTTAAGCAGAGGTTGGATGGCCACCTGTCACGTATGCTTTAGTTGAGATACCTGCGTTGCATGCAGTTGGACTAGATGACTGTCTCCAGTTCTACAATTCTGCGGCTACTCAGCACACACCATCCTCACTGGGTTTTTCCAGTTTTTCTTACCCTTTAGAGGTTTCACCCCTGAAGATTGATTGTGTATTTTTGAAACCTTGTGATTCCTCCAATCCTGCTGATATCTCTCTCTTGTGTGGGTGGTGCCCTTTGGCTATATAAGCACCAGCATTTGCAGTCTAAGAACTAGAAATAGAGGGAATGATATACTACTACTTTCATCTCTCTTACAAGCTACATATAAATAGCTACTTGCTGTCAGGAGGTGGAAGAAGAAGAGAATGATATACCTGTATTCAATTTGAATAGTCATTGAAGTTTAAACTTGGATAGTTCTAGTTCTTTTGCAGATAAGAATGGAAAGCTTCTGAGAATCCAGACTTAAGAATAATAGCTTATATATTTATTTGATTTTTTACCCACCCTTCACCATAAGGTCCCAGGTTACAATAGAAAAAATATATTAAAATTACTTAAAACAAAGCAATGAGGACAACAAAGAGAAGCTTCCTGACATTCCAGTGGATTAAAAACAAAAACAAAACATTTCACACTGGATATTTTCCAGTCTAGGAATGACATAAAGACTCTCATTCTCCCAATTTGTAAAAAAATATCCAGAGCGTTATCCCAAATTGATGCATCCTCCACCATCCATTTTTGGGAAAAATAGATAATGGAGGATGCATTGATTTGGGGTAGTGGCTTGGATCCAGAGCTGCACACATGAGGTTGGAATATTTCCATGAATTGACTAAAACTGGACAGAGGCATCTTACACAATGCTCTGTCCATTTTTTGTTGATTCCCAAGTTCCAATTCAACCCCCTGGCAATGCTACAACTCCAGCCCTTCGTGAAGGTCCCTGATCCTCTAGAGTGGCCTTTTAGTGGATTTAGGAAGATATGTTCAGAAGAGGATTTAGGAAGCTATGTTCAGAAGAGGGAAAGGAAATTCCCACCATGAGCTTACGCCATGGTAATCAGTGTTTCCTTCAAAGAAGATTTCCCTCCAAAATTGAATTCTATTGCTCCCAACCTTCAGCTGAGGGTGAATTTGCTCTACCCCAATGAGGAATGATGGTTTGAGTTGCTTTCTCTGGGGGGTGGGGGGGTGGGAATTGCTCCCAATGGGCTCTGGGCAGAGGCTTGCTTATAAAAGGTTGCCACTGTCCTAAATCTTAACTTTCTCCACTGTGGCATCCTGCCCTGAGTCCTGTGAGCTATATGGGCTTTGCCAGTTGTCCATTCAAGGCCTAATAGGAATTGTTTGCTGATCCACCTTGTTTGAAAAGTGTTGTTTCCCCCCTGCTCCATACTGAATAGCTGGGCGGTGGCACTAGATAGTCTGCTATGTTATTTACACATTTAGGCTCCTTTCAGAGTGATGTGCTGGCCTTGAAGCTTACTTTTAGGGTTCTGGAGTAGGTTAGGGGCTTGAGGCCAAAGTGCTTCATCAGCCTGGAGCTAGGAGACTTCAGGGTGGTGTTGGTGGAACAGCAAAGGCCTTATAACTCACCTTCACAATGTGGCCTGGGGTGCAGGATGAACAGTTGCATCTCCAGTTCCTGTGGTTTAGTTCAGGTTCAAGTTTTTCTCCCACACCAATAGTGTCTCCCTCTGCAGGGTGTTTTTATGGGTTTAAATGTTAAATAAAGTGGCCCTAGTTCAATCCAGCCTCTGTGTCTGTCTCTTTATCTGGCCACCAAGTCACAAGCATTTTTTCATTGGCCTGCAGGCCATGTTCTTCATTTCCTCACTGAGCACAAGCCTCTTGACATCTCATTATACCTTATGAAAGAACCATGGGAAGTGACAGGAGGTGACCCATTTTTTGTATAAGAATTTAGGAAATAGATTGTGAGATAAAAACAAGTAACTGAAAATTTTATCATTCTCCTGACAGGTTTTTGAGTAGCATCAGGTACAGAAATTAAGTTGGAAGAATCTGAATTATTTTGTGCTAACATTTCTCAGAGGGTAAAAATAAAAATGAGCATCTCTCCAATTTAATACAGGTCTAGCAGCTTTAACTACCTTGAGGTAGTAATATCTAAAAATATTCTTGGTAAAAGGAGTCTGGAACAAAACAACTAAAGAACACACTTGTAGGTAGTGTGTGTGTGTGTGTGTGTGTGTGTGTGTGTGTGTGTAGGGGGAAATCAAGGTTGAGGAAGAATATACTGAACAGATATGCTAAAGAGGGAGGTTTCAGCTTTCCGTAGTTGGAATCATATTTTCACTCTTTCCACTTAGTCCAAAGTGATCACAATATTCCATGAGTCATGATGAAACTGATATCCCATAAGCCAGCACTGAGAGCACTCATTTCAAATCTTCAACACTTGTTGGAATCAATAATCCATTTGCAGATACCACTTTAGGAATATGGAAGTTCTGGGTCAAATTCCTGGAACCACCTATGTCACCCCCTCCTGCCATTTCTTCAGCAACCCCTGTTCCAAGATCAGGAAAAGTATAAGCAATGGGAAGGATGGCAAAAAGGAGGCATCTACAGGCTATGCGTCTTATTTGAAAAATCCAAGTTACATATCAGAATCCAGAATAATTGAACTCATGTAAAGAAATACATAGGTCACTAACAGTTTTTTGTGAATCTCTATGGTAAGCAACTGGCCGCAAGAACAAAAGGTCTAGTGTCCATAGCTATAAACTCTAATCTCCACATCATGTAGCAATACCAAAGGATTGATAACTGCATAGGAAACAGACTTAGAATCATTCTCTTTAGCCATCAAAGACATAAGCAGCGCTGTTGAGCCAAAAGATTTGGTTCAGTGATGTAGACATAGTTAAGAACTAGCAAGGTGCCTCACACATGAAGCTTTGGGTGGTAAAAATTGTTCGTTGGCATCCATTTTTGTCCATGCTGCACTCGGCATAGAAGTCTGATAATTTTGTATCAAGCCTTTTGTACTATGTACTGCAGTGTAGGCCATTTGTATTAGCTCTAATAAAAAATGTGATTAATTTAGCTGAGAGGCATCTGAATAAATTAGAGCAGGATGCTTGCCTATGTGAGATCTACCAATCTCACTTTCATTATGCAGAGATCCAGTTCACTAAACCAAAATAAACAAAAAAAGTAACACTATGGTGATGCCTATTTTTTAGTCCCCAAGTGTTGTGTGTGTGAATATGTAATTGTTAAACAAGCACATGGAGGAAAAATTGGATTTTGTTTGCATTTTCCTGGGAACCTACCTAATTTGCATTTCTCAAACCAATATACAAACACAGCAGTCCTTCAAAATTAGCACTTCTCTGAATTTTGCGATGCAGTTCTCCGACCAGACAATTCACTACAAAAATGCACCGTATTAGGTGGAAATGTGCATAAAACACATAAATTAGTGGAAATAGCATACCAAAATGCATTGTATTACAGAAAACTGCACACACAAATGTTTATAATAGTCAAAACTGCATACAGGAGACTAGGAGAAATTTTCACTAAAACCCCAATGAATTTCCATGAGAATTTTTTTTTAAAAAAACCAAGTAAATGGAAATTGCTGCAGAAATGTATAGAACTAAATTTAAGATGGGGAAAAATGAGAAATCGAGCTTGATGGCTTTGCCCATCCATAGCAATAGAAGTGCAAAACAACCACAGTGCTGGATCCCACACAGCATAATTTTCCATCCCACCTAACACAACCACCTCTCAGCACAAATAGCAATTGTATATCTCCTCCAAGTGCTCCTACTAAACTGCTAGCAAATGTTTCCATCCATACCCTTGGGGAATATGAGAGTGATGTCCACATACATTTTAGGTGGCCTGGCTATTGGATTCCTTGCTGTAGCTAACTGCCCATTAATCCACTTCCCTTGTCCATCCCATTAGTTTATACTGTGCCAGAGGAAGCAGTGGCTTTGCTTTAAAGTGCAGGGGAAAATGTAATATTGGATCAACTGATCATTATAGAAAGCAATTTCACATTTATCACAATGCATGCATGGAGAAGATCCTTTGGTTAGGGGTATGTGAGCTATCCATCTTCTACAGCAACAAGCACATTATGTGCCTTATTAATGCCTTCTAGGGAATCTGGGGCATAAGAACAAAAGGAGGTTGAACTGGAGGACTCTGATAACCATATGAATGAGATGGTGATCCTGTGAATCCCAAGCGACATTTTCAGAAAAGGTGCATGCATTATATGAAACCTTCTTTTTATTAAAAAAAGGTCAATTTAATTATGTTAATGGCCATAATATCTATTTTCTAAATATACACAAAGGCTAATATCTGTTTCAAAACAGGAATTGACAGAGAGAATAGCTAAACATTCCTCCTGCTTGCCACTGAAACAAAGAACCCCATGATCCAAAAATATCCAATATTGCAATGGTGTACAGTATGTACCTAATGCTACGGAAATGCCAGTTATTTGGCATCACTGGCTAAGTAATCCATGTGCTGTTGGATGGGAGGGAAGGCAGTGGCTGGACTTGGGTCATAGTTCAACCCCCTCCCTAATAGAGAAAAATAATTTTAGCCCATGTACTGAAAATAGAGAAGAGAGTTCCAAATCAGTACAGGATAGGGCTAACCTTTGCAAATCTAAGGAAAGGCTTCTGCCATGATTTCTATAATTCATGGCCATATATCATGGCCAACATTACCACTAGGTGGCATGTGGTGGCCCATGTCTGGCTTCAGATTTTGGCCATCATTCAAGGTCAGCAAAAGTCATGTTATTTATTGTTATACTTTTATTATCATGAAGAATACTATTTGGACTTTCTGTCTAAGTAATAAAAATGTCTTATGAATGACTGTAGATCAGTGGTAGAACATTGCCTTTGCATGCAGAAGGTCCCAGGTTCCATCCCTGCATCTCCAAATATATTCCTTAAGAGCCATTGCTATGCAGCATAGACAATACTGAGCTTGATGGACCAAGGGTCTGACTCAATATAGGACCTGTGTTTCTATATTCTATGCTTCTTCTTTCCAAAAGGTGGCTGAGAACACGACCAGTAGACTTACCCACTGCCACTTAAAAGATGCGCCACTGAGTGGTAGTAAACAAACTGGGAAGAGCTTGCAACACATGGAATACCCATAATGACTACCATGATCATGGTAGCCTGATGAAATCTATCCTGTTGAATGCATGAACAAGTACCTGTGCAGGTAACTGTGGGCTTTTGCAGATGTTTGCCATTGCAGCAACTGTGTGATCAGAGCTTCCCTTCCATCATCAGTCATCGGCCAACAAATGATGACAAACAGAAAAGCACATGGACCCATCACCCTTTGCTTGCTACCCAGAAGTGGTATGTATAATCCTTTCCAGGAGGCACAATTTAAAGGCTTAGATTTTAGGGCTTCTGAGTCCTTTGGGGAATGGCCATAGCTCAGAGGTAGAGCGGTTGCTTTACACATTGAAGGTCCTGGGTTCAGTCCCCAGCATTCTAGAAAGGACTGGGAATTTCCCCTGTCCAAAGCCCTAGAGGACTGCTGCCAGTCAGTGTAGACAATACTGCACTAGATGGACCATTATATGGCAGCTTCCTAGAAGTACTATGTCAGTATGAAACATGCTGTTTTGTGGGTAATAAATCAAAATTTTAAAATCTGTAACACAATCAGACACCTCCTTATTCAAGTCATCTGCACTTGCAATCCTGGTTAGAGGTGTGAAATGTCTTAGTATTGATGCACAAATTCATTGTGCTGACACAGCCACATTGAGAGTAGCAGAAGGCAGCTTGGTGTCCTGTTGGCATCTAGTGGCCTTCAACAGAGCAGTGGGAGAAGACATTTGTTCGTTGGCACAAGTGATAATCAGTCACTGTCACTCAGCTCCATACAATCAAGTTGTACCCTTTGTCATATTAACAAACCCATTTATCATTTGCGATATGACATTTCCATCGTGGGTAATAACTTCGTTCAGCTCCTGCAGGCTGCATTCCAACATTTGCCTGGCAGGTATCTTCCTGCTTCCCTTGTGCTCCTGGATTCTGTTCCTAGCAACAGCAGCAAGCTGCCTTCTGCCCACACTGTCTGGAAAGGAGGCTGTGCGTGATCTACCAAAAATGTCTCGCAGTGCAATCACACACGTCAGGTCCTCTGGTGGTCTTCCAGGTGCTTTTCATTTCGACCCTTGGACAGTGTGGCTTCCAACTGCATCTACACTCAGGTGAAAGGATGGACAGGATGCTGTATTCTTCTATTTGTAATCATCCCAGGAAGGGGAAAAGTCATCAGTTGCAGGGTTTGTGACTAGATATTCAGGCACTGACTGATCACCATTTTTGGAAGGAACCCACCACCCACGCACCAAATTTGTTAGGAACACATGTGAGTGACTCAGCTCATTAACTTAAGTCCCCTGGGGGTATTTGCTTTCTAGGCAATTCCACTCTCTGACACATTGCCGTCTGGATTGTGTAGGTCAGGGTTGTCTAACTGTAATTACTACTTTCAGTAATCAGTGGATCTAGAAGTGGGGACCTTCAGATCACTGGTGTTTCAAAAGACAGAATAGACTTTACAAACATGTCACAGAAGACTACAGATGGTTCCAAGGGATTCAGGGGGTTGTATAAGACTTCTCTGAATAATGTTCCAGACATCCCTCTGTTGATGGAATTTTTCACGCAATAATGAAAATAATTGTTTTTTTCTGCCAACACCACCATGGAACAAGGTCTCAAATGGACCTGTCCCTCTCAAATTTTCAGCAATCTGAAACTGATCAGCATTCCTCCAAAAAGAGGGGAAAGAGTTATATCAGATATTGTTTCCTTGAAAGTGGAAGTTACCAGGTTACAGGATTTTTTTTTTAAAAAGTTCCTGTGTTCCAGAAAAGATAATCAAATCATGGTATGGTGTCGGCAAGATCACAATATATGTCAAGTGCTTAGGAAATAAGTTTATAGAACAGAGAACCAACCAAAATTATATAGAGATAGAAAATAATGAATTCATGAATGAGTCATCAGAAATAAGTTGCAGCAGAAAATAAAATTATCCTGAGGATAAAAACATGATCTTAGTACAAAATAAATTAATTCTCTGCCAAAATCTGTTGCACAACAATGTTTCCCCTGAACATGATTTTGAGCCCATCATATATCAAAGTATAACCAGTTGCAGCATTTTTCATCGAGATGCAATTCATTAAATCTGTATTAGATACTGATGAATATAGGAGTAAAATATAATGTCTTTAGGTTTTATGTGAACTGTTACAACTGTCACTCAGTGTAGATTATGTAGTACAGGACACGAAAATTCTTGCATCTTTACATATTGAGCCTCGCCTCCCCCCTCCACTGTCAGATGCTGGTTGGAGGAGGAGAAGGAAAGGCAGCCTCAGCTTTTGCCAATATTAATGGTAGACCTGTAGCATGTGGTGCTGTGCCACTCACCTGGCCTTACTCAGCCTGGCCTGCTGATGCATACCTGGATGGAAGGTGTGTGAGAGAGAGGTGATGGCAAGGTTAGCTTGGTGCAGGCACACTGGCACATTTGGACTGCACCAACTTCACAGCTGCCTTGGGCCTCCTGCTCTCTATCCTACTATGCAGGAGTAATTCTGCCGGAGAGAGGGAGGTGAACAGCACACTGTCTGCTACTGAATCAAATTAATTCAGAAAACACTCGGCAAAACAGGTATATTTTCGGCCCATCAAATATCAAAATTGCAAATGTCTGTCTGATTTCAACAGGAGCACAGAAGCTAAATGAGTATTCTCAGCACTTTCAGAAAACTACAGTTCCCATCAGGGATGCCAAGCTGAATAAAATATTGAGTGGCCCAGGTAAGCCCCGCCCTTATAATTGATCACAAGATGCAGCACACACACACACCATTTGAATGGCAATATCCATCAACTTTGGGGTCCCTGATCCCCTCAAATATTTTATTGGGGGCCCCACAGGTACCTCGGCCCCTAGGAGTTGGCTCCTATGGTTCCCATTATTCTTTCTTTGTGGGGGGGGGGGATAGCACTTAAAATGACACAGAGCCATGTATATTTGCAGGATAGAGATACGTTACCAGTGATCCTCCTGAGGGATTTTTTTTTTTTTTACAGGCCTCATTAGCAATGTTCTTTCAGTGGCCTGAGATTTGTGTCATCTTCAGACTCCTGAAGAAAATGTAGTGTTCGTGTAAATAAAGCCTTATTTAGTGACAAAGGCCACAATCCATTGGGATAGTCTCCTTCTCAAGCCCCACAGAAATGAATAAAATTGTGCAAGGGAACTACTCTTCCTAGCTCCCTTTTCAATCAATGTGCCAAAGAAAACTTCCCAGTGGATCATACCCAAAGACATTTGCATTCTTTAATGAAACCAGCCTGAATATTAGTTCAGAATCTATTTGAAATTACTGGCTCCTTCATCTTTTCATTCTTTCTAAAGCTTGATGTCATACTTCTGTTCTTAAATTTCTGCCAGCCAAAGTTCATCCAATAAAAGACAGAAACTTACTTACTTTTTCTTTCTTCTCATCTGGGACCAACAGGCTTTCTATACCAACCTTTAAGTCTAAAGTAATAATAAGCACTCCATTACAAAAGACTTATGTTACTCAGTTAGAAAGCTGAGCTGCATAAAATTTTAGCCTTCTGGATTTACAGTTATAGCCTGGACAAATTAAACTGCTTGCATATCCTGACCTTTAGAGATTGAGATTGAGTAATATGTGACAAAGGACCTCAGTGGCCTAATCTAAATGCAACTGCTAGATGTAGCACGGGCTGTAAAATTGTGTGGTTTTAATGCTCAGACAGCATCCAAGCTTTTTATACCTGGATATTCATGTGGGTATCCCACAAATGTCCCTACACTGAGGCCATAATTTTAATTAAAGCAAAAGACTGCAACAGCACGATATAGAGCACAGCAACTCTTCCTTCTGAAAGACTGGAAAATCAGAATAGTTATCCTCACAGAGGACTTGTTTGTCTACAGTACATGGACCGAAAGCAGAAAAAAACACACAACACACTGCTTCAGATTTTAGGAATGATGGACAGCACATGATAAACAGAGAGGCTTGATGAATTAGATCTTCACATACTCTGGTACAAACTGTCATGATCTACATCTCCCAACCTAATGTGTGGATCAGAACCCGGCAGGGCTTGGTGGGTTGGTGGACTCACCACTGCATCCTCAGCCTGGCTGCCAATGGTGGAAGTTGGACATGATCTTTGTGCCAGCTGAAGGTTGGCACAGCGATTAGGTTCAGATTGGTCTTAACCTGTTGCATGACATCATTGATATTGGCACAGGATACAGTGGATTACAGGCCAGCTCCGCCCCCTGCCCATACTCAGAATGCCGGATTTCAGAGCTTTTGGCTTGGCTCTGCCAACTGTAAAATCCACGAGCTTGCCATCATCCCTCACGTTGGCCTGGTGAAGGGAAGAAGAGTTTGGATTTGATATCCCACTTTATCACTCCCCTTCAGGAGTCTCAAAGTGGCTCACATTCTCCTTTTCCCTTCCTCCCCCACAACAAACACTCTGTGAGGTGAGTGGGGCTGAGAGGCTTCAGAGAAGTGTGACTGGCCCAAGGTCACCCAGCAGCTGCAGGTGGAGGAGCGGAGACGCGAACCCGGTTCTCCAGATTAGGAGTCCACCGCTCTTAACCACTACACCACACTGGAAGGAGGTTGGCACTGATGGAAAGGCAACTCAGCTGGCAGAACTGAGTCAAGAGACACCTGCTATCAATCCCTCCCCAAGCCTGCCTTAAGGTGCGTTTGACTTGATCTGCTCTGCTCCATATCCCCCAGCTTCCACACTTCCTAATATTTTGGATCAGGTTCTTGGCTTAGACCTATGGGTTAACACATGCAAAAGTAACAAGGGGTGATATCAAGCTAAACAGTTACACTAGCACAAGGAGCTTTAGCTGCACATTGGATTTTTCTCTCCATTCTTTATTCCCCCTGCGCACCACCCTCTCCTTTCATGACCCTGAAATCTGTTCTGCAGAAGTTCTATTGAGCAACTAAATCTCTTTTTGGTAGCAGAACTATTTAGTTGGCTTCTGCCCAAGGTCCAGAAACCGATGTCTGTCCTTAATGATTAGCCCTATTAAGGGGACATATGCCCATCTAGTATCACATGAGGCTCAGTAAGATTTCTTACTTTCTTCTTGTGCTTGGTGTGCTACTCTTTTGCTTTGGGGTCTGTATTACATAGCCTGCAGAACAGGACACATACCTGGAAAAGGCAGAAGGCTTTCATCTATGCAGAATATATTGATCCCTTCTACCACATGTGTTCTGACTATGTCTGACTATGTCTGACTGATAAAATAGTCAATCACTATGCAGACACATCCATAAACAGAAGGAAAAGAGGAACCTATGACAGAGCAGAAAATCATGGCATTTGTTGATCCTCTGTCAGTTTTATAAAAATTATAAAATCATTTTCTTCTTAAGGATCTAAAGAAATGATTAACCGGGAAAGGGGTATACACAGGAAGAAGTCTGTTTTTGCTTAAACTATCTATTTTTCTTCTTTATCTCTTGAAGATGTAAAGCACATTCATATTTGACTCCACTAATTTAAAAAAATTGAGAGCCCTCCAGTGGCCAAACGAATACTTCTATATCTCCATTGACCTGTGGGATCTTGCTGCCTTGCATTTGTAAATGTGTGTGACAATTCAAACCAATAGCTTTTTCACTTTTTAAACAAATGATGTATTACTCTGAAGGCTTTAGCCAATGTTGGTTTTTTGTAGAATAAATGCAGCCATTGCTGCCATCTGGTTACCCAGGTTCCTACAGCTTGTGATTCAGGTGTAAGGATATAACATGTTTCCAGCAGTAAATGCACTATACTTTGTACAGGGAAAATACAAACCTTCCCATTGCCAGTTTACCCTTTGCTATGCTGATTGGCATTATGGTTAGGAATGAGCGGATCTTTCAGATTTGGTTTCTCATTTGTTCGCTCCATTTCCATACATGTTTGCAATTTCTTTTTTAAAAAGCACATGTGTTTTCATACTAATTTTTGTGCACATTTCATCTAATAAAGACACTTTTGTGTGCAATTTTGTACATTCTGCATTGTCTTGTGAACATTTTTCCTGCACTTTTCACTAATATGCACATTTTTATACATTTTTTGCTTGGAGAACTGCATTGCAAAATCTGAAGTTTCAAAACTGAGCTGTATATTGACATATTGCTTTGGAAAGCATGAAGATGACTAGTTTGCATAAAAATTAAAATCTTCTCCCTCATTGCTACCTATGGTTGTTGTTGGTAATATAATTAATGACACTGGTACAAGCCACCTGTTCCCCTCCATGCTATTTTTGACCTTTCATTTTTAAGTTTTCTTTCCTGCTCTTCCTCTTCCTCATGCACTACTAGAAATACAAGAACAACAAAGGTTACTCCCCCTTTTCCCCAGTGCTTCCCAATATCTGTGAAGATCACTGGAGTACTAAATGATATGCTCCTATACTTATGCTTTCAGTGCAACCGTACACATTCTGTTTGTGAGGATTCTCACTTTCCCCTTTCTCTTCCCTTCTAGACACATGATTATCTCAGACTGCTGTGGATAGTGAGAAAAGAGGTTCATTGATTCAATACCTCTCCCTTGGTATATCTCCACCATGAAAGCTGCTTCATGGTCATTTTTGTACAGTGTACAACAGTTGACTTGTCCACTTTAAAACATTAGATGGACATTGTTGAACAAAAGCATTGCTGAAAGCAACATATCAGGCATGTTCATGTGACAGGAAGTTGAGTACATTTCCACTTCTTTGGCACATTTATGCGTATGGGAAGTTATTGGAAAATGGAGTGTTCGAGACCAATCATACTGTTATGAGTTGTTGTTGTTGGTTTTTTTTTTGGGGGGGGGGGAGTAGGCTGTATGCCGAGACCCGCCCAACCCCTGGATCTAGCAAGTGTCAAAATGTAAGCCAGGATTCAAATTCATGGAATAGCCAGGCTAGCTTCTTTATGAAGTGATCGCTTAGGGAATGGACCATGAAGGGAATAAAGGAAGTGGATCTGTGCCAGATGGCAAATGTGTGGGGCTCCCTCTCTCAATTGGCTGGTAGTTAAAAAGACAAAGTCCAGAGTGGAGAGTTGAGTGGTGTGAGCTAGAAGCTGGAGAGCAAAGCATCGTGTGGGGAAGCCAGAGAGTCAGAGAGATGCTTGATTTCTGTTTGATTTCAAGGCTGCGGCTATGGGGCAAAGCCCTCTTGAGGTGTTAATGCTGTGGGACCCTCCATCATAGGCTGGAGTTGTATAAAGAGGTTGTGTAAATAAGCCATATGCCATAAAAACACCACTGTCTCTGCTGTGCCTTATTCCAAACGAAACACGAATCATGGTAAGTGCCTGGAACCCCTGGAATCTCACTCTGCTTGAAAATTGGGGTGGCATGCAACAATACAAACAATACAATACAGAACTTGGTGGTTCTGTCAGGTGTGTGTACAAGCGATGGTCTAGCATGGGCTCAGGGACCTTGCCGCATCTGGCTTTGAGGATTAGAAGTGGTGAAACAGTTCACCCAATTGCAGAAAGCAGAGCCTTCTGATCCTGCCCTCCACTCAACCCCTGATTCAGGCAAGTAAGCTCCCATGCAGCTCTCAACACTGTGAGTCTGTGTGAAATGACAACCAGCTCTCTGTGGGGTGATGGGCATATTAAAATATAAATGCCTTGGAAAAAACCCCAGCCAACTTTTCAGACAGCACTGCTCAGACAGTGGGAACAACGGCAGGTTGGCAGAGGAGGTGAAAAGGATTAGAAGGCCTTCTACTTTCTCGTTCTTTTAACAAGGATAACATTTGTTAACAAAACGTGCTGATAAGTGCACCCAGTTTCCAAGGATATTTCTTTGAACCTTTTAGCATCTGAGATATTCATATGCAGCCAACAGAAATGCTATACAGTCAGAGCCCACTGCAGACCTATTATGTGAAACACAATTATCACACACATAGGTGGGTTCAGCCAAAGAACAGGAAGGGGGAAAAAACGTTAATCTCATTGTTACACTTTGGAAATACAGATCTCAGGCTTTGCCTCTCAGGCTATTTAGGCAGGGGAATATTGCTGGTTTTTTATTTTTTTATTTTTTGTCGCTTCATTTCTCATTGAAAAATGGGCAGTGTATGTCTGTCTGTCTGTCTGTCTGTCTATCTCTCTGTCCATTTTTCTATCTGTCTGTATAGCTACCGTCGTCTGTCTTAAGATGTAGGTCAAACCACTGAAAGCTCAAGCTGCCTATATTCTAAATATTCAGCTTCTGGTGATTTGGTTGAGCCATATTTAATGTTTGCAGCAGCTGGAATCCAAGTTGTCATTGCCATAAGGCGAGAGAGAGAGGAGAAGAGACAGAGACAGAGAGAGAGTCCTATTGAACTGCTAGTGGAGTTATGGAGCATGATGTGTGATTGTGAGTCTGAGGCGTCTGTTCTTTATGTCAGAGACTTGCTCTAGTCACTGACAAGCATCTCTAGGTCTCCTACTAAGCTATGCATGAGCAGTTGGCCAGGTCATTCCCAGCAGCTGTCTTCCCAAAAAGGGGGAAAGGGGCCAAAAACATTTGTTTATAGAACATGGACTAAATGACAAGGCAAAGGAAGACAGCTTTGGCAGATGTGGCTGAAAAATCACAACATTAGCATGCAACTGTTTAACCACCGGAAGGCACAGAATAATATACTGTCAGAGTACTAAGAACAATCTCAGTTGCTGAGTGCCAATTCTTATGAAACCAAAATGGCACACTCAAAATAGAGATATTGACAGGCTTGAGAGAACACCAAGGTTTGCAGAAGTACAAATAATACTGGGGGAGGGGGACTCAGTGTGGAAACCTAAAACTGAGTGATTGTTGAGTAAGAGGGAAATGGAAAACAAGTGGAAAGGGGAATGGAATTCAGTGCCTGCAATTGTGAACAAAAACACTCCAAACTCTTCCCGCCTCCCCCACAAAATTCTGTGGTACCAGGAAAGCTTTTTTTATCACTAGGTGACCAAATATGCAGTTTATCTCAGCAAAGTTGAGCATAAAACTTCATCATTAGAAACATGATTGCCTTGCTATAAAACAAATCTGACAGTCAACACATACAACACATTATCCCTGCTACAATGATGTGCTTTCCTCTTGGAATATTACTATACAGATGTTTGAAAATATAGCCCAGAAGCTTCATTTGCTCTGAAGCACCTGCTCCTTTTTGTTCTCCCAGACCTCCTGCAATCTTTACAACCCCCCAGGCTGCAACTGCCTATGATTAGACAAGGATGTTAGTCTTCAGAAGCTAAATTGGCCCACCATTATATGTGCCACCCTAGCATGGCCAAGCCAAAAGCATTTCCCTTGATGTTTCACAATACCAAATTTCATGGTCTAGGAAATGGCCATCTTCATGTGTATGTGGTCTAGTAGAATGGGAAAATGAATTATAGAAATGCTTAATTCTTGAAAAAATAAAATAAAGTTCTATCCCATTGACATTAAAATTAAAAGGTGTTTTACTCCTTGTCTTTTCACTGAGGGGTAATATGAAAAGATCATGGAATGTGCCTTTTTCACAGCTGTCTGCCTCATACTGGGTTGACATTTTCATTGAACTATCCACCATGACCCCAATAACTCAATGCAGGTTACTTACCGCCAGATCAGATCCCATCGGTATACCTGTGAAGGTAGGATGTTTTTTGTCTCAGTGAGCATTTCCCCCAGCCATTTAAATCTTTCAAAGGAAAAGAAAAGCACTTCTCCTGACCAAAGTGTGAGAGGAGAGAACTTCAATTATCATTTCTGTAATATGACTTATCAACCGCAACTCGGGGAGTTCTACAAATAATGTTTTGCTTAGTGCTTCAGGTGGATGGTGCTGGTTGTCCGCTATGGCTGTGTACACACCATCCATCTAAAACACTTAAAGCACATGACTTCTCCCAGCTTGAGAACTGTAGCTCTTTGGGAGGAAGCTGTGTGCTTTAAATGTATGGTGTGTATGGAAGTGTTAGACAATTTTGTCTACCTGGGTTCCACCATAACCAGCAGACTCTCCATTGATGCTGAGTTGGACAAGCGTATTGCCAAGGCAGCTACATCAGTGGCTCACCTCCCCGAAAGTGTATGGGAAAATGTGATAGTAATGTCCAATACCAATACGAAGGTCATGTATTGAGCATGCTGCTTTATAGAAATAAGTCTTGGACAACTTACAATCATCAGGAATAGCACCTTCCACATGCACTGACTCAGGAGGTTTTTGGCTATCACATTTGTAACTTGGAGTCCATTCTTATAAGTTGCTGCCTCCCCATGGCACAACTCTTTCACCAGTGAGCTACTGTGCTCTCCTGAATGAAGAAGGGGTAGACAGGACCGGAAATAACAGGAACTATTAAAATGTAAGTAAATTACTAACAAATGAAAATAAGAGAGAAGGTAAGACATCTGTTTAATCTATTTTTCATTTAACAAAAACTTGTATACTACTTAACTTTAAATAAAACCTCCAACTGGTTTACAAAGAATATAAAACATACATTAAATTGTCAGTAAAAATCAATGTTAAAAACAAGTTTATACAAAGAAAAATGAATAATATCAACAGTTCAAAATATAAATTCTAAGCTAAAATTACAATTGAAAATACACACCTACTTTACGTCTGTCCATCCATCCATCCATCTCCTTGGTATCTACAACCACAAAACAAAGAGAAAATATTACAAAAATTGTAAGTGTGGGAAGGCAGATTGCTATATTTGAAGATACCTCTATTGATATTTCTCTGTGTTCTCTGAAATAAATAAAGTATATGATAGTTCAGATGAGTATCTGTAATTTAAGTTATTACAGATACATAGCTGAACCAACATATACTTTATTTCAGCTTTTCAAGTTTACTTTTCTAAGTCCTTTGTAAAGAAATCAAATGATGATTTTTCAATTTTATTTCCTCCGCCTCATGACTGTTAATTCAGCATAATGTGTTCTCCAACTGGAAACTTTATCCCTGCTGTTAATCTTCACCAGGGCCCTTCCAGATTCCCTACCAACCGCCATAAATGTTAGTGTATATTCTTTTATGCCATTTATTGCACTTTCCATTTGTGCTCTGATTTATTTTCAACATGCACCAGACAGATTCTGCCATGACAGCATCAGGCAACACCTTGCAGCAGTTAAAACGTGGCAATTTCTTAGGATAGATTTTGTTTTATAGGAAGGATTTCCATGAGAACCTTTCTACCTGTGATGCAAGAGCACACAAATTCCAGGATACAATGGAAGAAAATATTATCTACCACAACACCTTATTATTATATTTCTGCCCCCCCCATCCCCAGTCCAAGAAATCATGTGGCCTATTTTCAGTTACTGGTAGTGAGGCACGGACTACCCCCAGCCTCAATGTAGTCTCCAACTAAGCATCACCTCTCTATTAAAGCTTGTGTTGATTGCCATTAGAAGAAGATTGGTTGCAATGTCTAGGGATTCAAATGAGTGTTTATTCATTGTTCTAGCACTCTGCTCCTGTGCCACCACTACTAGCCACTTAAATGCTCAAGTGATGGAGCAGCGGGGGGGTGGGGGTAGCGGTAAAATTCTTAGGGTGTTTATGGCAAAGGTGCTAGTAGAGGAATGATTGACTGGAGGGGAGGGGAGTGTAGTGGAATGCTGGGTGGAGTTAGAGTGAGCTGCAGGTACAGAGCATTGCTTGAGGAATGGCAGTTGAAGTGGGGAAGGAGTTTCTGTGAATGAGAAAGAGATTGAGAGGGAATTAGAGGAGAAGGATAATGAGCGTATGAGTTAGGAGAGCTGTTATGAGAGCTCATGATAATCAGTTATGCTAGGTTAGGAAACCATCTAGTTAGGAAACCAGAACTATAAAAATGCTGCATATAATTACTACTTGTTCTGGATATTATGCTCCATAATGAAATATGTTTAGCATTCTTTGTTCTGATCTTATAAGAAGAACAATTCTTACCCCACATGACTGGTAGTGATGTACTTGAGTAATAATAAAGTGAGATTCCCAAGGCTCTTTTTGCCAGTAGATGGTGAGAGCAGGTGTTTAAAGCGAAGTCTGAACACGGTGAAGTGGTTGAATGACTGACCTTAGTGACCGCCCTGAGAAAGACTCTTGAGAAGCATCTTAGTTTTCACAGGAAGCATCTTAGTTTTCTCCTTTCATTAACAGAATAGTGTGTGAATTGGTTCTCAGTGTCTTCACACACAAACAGCAGACGATGGCTTTGTTTCAAAATATTCCTTTAACTTACATCATTAAGATTTATTATTATTTACCAGCATCCTCCCATCACCAAGAATGAAATCAAAGTGACTTAGAAAAACAAAGATTCAAAACAGATATAAAATAACCTATAATACTCAAAATAATACACATAAAAGAGCAAATCTAGCTCAACCCCACCTTGATGAAATCAAACATCGTTTTGTTCTAATTATGAAGAAAATCTGACCATAGTGGTGAGCAAACCCCACTTCTTTTGGGAATCAACCCATAAAATAGGTAGATTACTTTACATATTTCAGTGTGTTCATCTAAAGAGGAGTCCCAGTCTTTAGACACAAGGACTTAACGGGGATCTGAAATGATTGCCTTTTTGTGTGTGTTGCCCATGCAAATTCATCAAAATTCCACTGTGAATGATCTGGCATTGAAAACAGCACCCCATATTAAAGCCTTGGCTCACACTAAACCCTGAGATTCCCATTAGGAAATAAGCGCATTTAAATAAAGCATATACATTTATACAAGTGTTTGTGATGAATTGGACATTCAGGTTTGGCTCCAGTTTGCTATAATATCAGACTGCTTCTGATTCTCTGGTTTTGCACTCAGCAAGCAGCTTGATGCAATTTCTAAATGGGATAGCCAAGAGCACATCTCTATAAAATACCTGGGAACACGATCAGTAGTAAAACTAATTCTTTAAGGACATGTATTTTACCACATGTTATTGATTATTCTATTTTATTGGTAATTCTTGTGCCCGCTCCCACAAGCTGGAGAACACCAGCTGGTAGTCACACATTTCGCTGTCCACTAAAAGGCTAGTTTTGTTTTCATAATGCAGTGCACCTTATTTGATATAAGATTTATTTGCAGGTAGGCAGCATGCACACACACACACATACGGACGCACACAGCTATTATAGCCTGTAGGAAACAAAACCTTTAACTTTCTGACAACAACTACTGACATTTATAGTAGAACTCCAGAGGGCCCTAATGACCATAATGTCAAGCCAAATCTACTATTAATATACTTCACTGGCAAGGAGTGAGTATTATGGTTTCTATCCATGGTGTGAAGGGTCCATAATTCATAAAGGCCATGATCCCAGCTAGTTTGTTAAAGGGGCTCCCTTAAGTAAAAGAAAAATGTCATTCTTACTTTGCAAGAACTGAAACTTTCTCTTCTTAAAGTGGCATGATCTGAAAGTAAGAGTCTGTCTTCTTCAGCATCTCACATCCATTCTTTGGATTCCACCTCTTCAAATTCTCCCCATCATTCTCTATTCACATAGATAGCCGGATCTGTAGGAGTGCTGCAGACTGGAGCAGGATCATGTCTGGGGTGAGGCTAGTTGGGTGATTGATTTTCTTCTCGCATCTGCCCAAATCTTTTTTTTTTATTAACATTTTTGAATCCATTGTAGTGGTAGGTTGGTAGGGCTTCACTTTCCCCCTCACTGATATTCTAGACCTGCCTCTCGACTTTTCAGCTTTCATTTAAAAAGTAAGGGCACAAACGATAAAGCTAATGCTAATTGTGTCCCATTGCTTATATTGTCGTGATAATGCCCATATATATTTAACTGTGTTAAAAGAAGTAAAAACTACAGATATAAAAATAATCCTGCTTCTGCTTGTGAAACTTTGGGCAATCATTGTAAAGACATCAGGAAGATCACAAGCAGTTGATTGTTGTTGTTTTTTAAGTTACATTTTAATAGTTAAAGACTGGAATTTTTAAATTCTCAATCGAAATTGTTAGCAAGCTAAGGACTCCTGGGGCTTTCTGGGGCTACTGCACCAGCTTTGTCTTGTACCTTTTCCTAGCAAGAGATCACCCACTGCCTAGATCCAGTAGTACAGGACCAGGTACTGACTAGATCATATCCTTCTGAAGTGGACACAAAGAAGGTGGTAGCTCTGTAAATTACTGTGTGTGCTTTGTAAGCTTCCAGAATAGTTGCTTTACCAGGCACATGTCTTTAGCACTTGCATGTCTGTTTATATTATTAAGCACTGTCATTTGGGCCCTGCTGTGCTCCTGTGTTTCTTTAGTATCTGCTGGGTAAAGAACAAAATGCACAATGCTGACCAACTGTGCCGAGAAACCCCCTCGATACACCCAGCCACAGGCTAAGAGAACAAAGAAACAGTGTTGTCATCTGTTCCAGACCACTGGCTGAGTCGGGAGACTTCATGGGGAAGAAGGGAAGGTCATAAAACTTGTGGCAGTGACAGAACACTTTGCATCGGAAGCTGTTATCATTGAGACTCAGTCTACCAAAAGAAAAAGAGAGAGAAAAGATCCCATATCGATACCTTTCTGTTGCTACAGAATAAATTCATGGCAAGGAAAAGAGATTGTTGTTCTTCCTGCTACATTTCTTTCTGCTGCTGTGCTTGATGTACCTTCCTTTATTAGCTGCCTACTTATTGTCTCACTATGTGTGCCATTTACTAGTGTGTAGTAAATTTGGACCTCATACCTGAGCACAGCATATCATCAAACTAGACCTAGTTTGCTGGTTATAATCTCAATGTTCTTGCTTTGGTACCAAATATAACAATCTTTGCTATAGAGTCTATGCTCTCCCCTCCCACCACTATACACCACACACACAAAGCCCATCAATTTATAAGCTCTGTGAATCTTCTATTCTTCCGGTTTTTTGGCCTTGAAAGGTAGATTAACATTGTTCATAAAAGTTATGTGAATACATAAATGCTATACTTAAGAACTATCAATATAAAAAGACTATACCAATTAAAAATATCAAATCTCTCCAAGTAAACCTTACTGTTGAAGGGCATCCTGTACTTCTGCTTTCTAATGTATTATAAACAAATGCCTGAACAAATTTTTCATCTCTATGTCTTCCTTCTCTTACCTTGACAATATGAGTCAACAGAATCTAGATTCACAACAGCCTATCAGTCACTGATGGCAGATCCTTTTCCCCAACCCCCTAGTACATCTGATGGCCATTCCCTCCCCCTCAACAAATTTACTATCTCCAGTGCTATTTTTATAGAAAAAAAGGGGCCAGAACTCACCATGAAGACCACTATTGTTCTCTTAGAATGGCAATGGCGTCCACCTGAGAGGTGCTGGAACTGAGTTCTGATGAGTTCCAGCTGAAAAAAAAGCCCTGACTGTCTCCATATCTTCTCATAACAGATTGGCACGTTCAACACAAAACAATATCACCAAAAGTGTTCATGACAATTTGTATCCCACTGTTTATTCTATTTGACTAAGAATCAACTTCCAGCAATTAGACATGGAGAATGATTCTGTGGAATTTGGTAATTCTGACCTACTCAAGCTTTTCCTGCATCAGACTCATAAGACGACTCATAAGTGAGCCCTGCTTAGGTCAAGGGGGCTTTCTCCCTAGTAAATGGATGTATGATTGCAGTCTTAGTCTGAATCCAACTTAATGTTTCCATTGTTTGTTTTCTAGCCATTAGATTGCCTTCAGTTCCACAATATGAAAAACAGCTCTCTCTCATCGAAGGCAGCAAATATGCCATCTGATAAATATGACGGCATGAGTTGTTAGAGGCAGTGAGTGGCCTATGTTTCTTTGACATTCTGGACTGTTAGCATTTAGATGATTAACATTAAACAAACAAACAAACAAGGAGAGCAGTTCTGCTAGTTTCAACTGGAGCTTAGCATTGTTTGTTATTTTACATATACAGTGAACAATCTTTCCATCCTTTGTGTTCTTCGCTCTGTGTCTGTTTCATCTGAAAATATGAAAACAATGAACTACAATTCTGAGATTACAGCTAATTTTTTATTTGGCTGTTCTTAAGAAGTTATTTGTTGAGCATGCAATAGATTCATTCATTTCATTAGCATTGGGAAAACATTGGTCATCTCTGGAAATTTGACTGCTAAGGATAATAATTGTTGACAATATTTCTAGCAAATAACCAAAAGGCTCGTGAGATTTCATCACATGGACTTTTTGAAAACAGATTTTTGATTTCGTGTGTTTTAAGAAAGACCAAAGAGTCTACAAAAAAAGCAATAAACCACTTTTTTGTATCAACACTCCTCATTTAGAAATACTGATCCACATTCTACATGCTGATTATAATAATGCAAGGTTCTCAATCAGTATGTGAGCCTAACATTCTGGCTGTCCTTTGAATATGAATGTCCTGTTACAGATCTCTGTAGTGCCATGTGCAGAGCTGCAGATGCTTCATTTTAACTTCCATGGTATCTCATGCTGTGATGTTTTCCTTGTTTCTTATGTGCAGGTCATTCCGCATATTTCCCACAGAATTCCCGCAGAGGACCTTTGACACGTTCATGAAGTTACAAAAACATTTGGATGAGACAGCCTTAGGAAGAAAGGGGGGTGAAAAAAGGATAAACATTCCAAAACCTTACTGAGTAAAATAATATGAAAAGAAACACCCCACCATCGCCACCACAAAAAGTTGATTACCTTCATAAGAATGTGCCTTTTCAGTCTCCCTATTGAAAGTCATTTTCTTGTGGTGTCCTGATGTGTACCAGTGACAACTTTGAATGGCATTTTGAAAAGCAAATGTTGCTGTGCTAGTGTGGCACCCGTGAGTTCCAAAGATAATATACAGGGCACTAACACATGTTTTTCCAGTCTGATCTGGTGGCTTGGTAACAGGGCAATGGGAGCCCTAGCTTCAGCAGCTGGCTGTGTTCTCTGAATGACAAGGAATGGTGAGGGTTGCCCTGGGGAGCATGTTCGGTGTCTGAGAGAACACAAAAGGAGGAAGCACCCTATACTGTATATTTGTAAAGCATGAAATGGAATCTAGAGCTGGTTGTATAAATAGGATCACTCCCTCCTGCATTTACCCTCCTATGAGAAATGTCAGCCGTCCACTGAAGATATGTCTTCTCGTTTCTTTCACAAATAAGTTTGCTGATTTGCCCTTGTTCATTTTACTCCTCTCTCCCCAAATATGTTTGCCAGTTGAGTTCTCAGTGGCAAGCCTATATTTCCACTGACAAAAGAGAACTCTGACAAGTGATGAAAATTGGATAAGTTTGAGTGGTTGATATTTTGATATATCATAGATCTGGATTTATTTTCAAGCTGGGCTGAATATCTCTCCACACTTTCTTGGGGGGCAAATTTTAAAAATAAATAAATTGGGGGTATTGGCTTAGCATTGCAGATAAGGTGACTGAGAGATTCTCTTTCTTAGGCCACCCACCTACCCAGAATGGGAATGGGCATTTTCCTAGTCTTTTTAATTCAGGGGTGGGGATTCTGTGGCCCTTCAGATGTTGCTGGACTCCAGCTCCCATAATTTCTGATCATGTTGGCCTTGCTGGCGGGTGTTGATGGGACTTGGAGTCCAACCTCCTGCAATGCAGGAATTTTTTTTGCCCAGCATGGGGCTCGAAGTTACGATCCTGAGATTAAGAGTCCAACAACGACTGGAGGGCTGCTGGTTCCCCAGACCTGCTTTAAATTATAAAGCCTTTCAGAAATATCCATGCTTGTTATCCATGCTCATTTCACTCCAAACTGTTCAATAAAGAACTTTATTCTGGAATCGTAATATAAAAAGTTTGTGATCCCCGGTTGGTTTCAACTGGTATGAATATCTGCAGTGACATTGATTAGATAATAAAGCTCTAGTGCCCCAAGCATGTATGCTGACAGGAGCTCTGTTGACTTCAATGAGTCCCCTGCTGGAATAAGTGGTTTCAGGATCGAGCTTCACAAAGGACTTCTCAAAGGTCAAAGCATATGGCCAGAGGCATTGGTTGGAATATTATTAATAATACCACCCTAGATTCAGAAAAATAAATAAAAAATATTTCAGATTTCTGCTTTAATAAGTTGGAGAGCTACAAGGGTAGGTTTGAGTTACACGTTCATTTCCTGGACTCAGCCGACAAGACAATATGCAGCAGGATGGCGAAAGCATTAGCATGCTCTTAGGTGTCACTCTTTGTGAATTTCCGAACCTCCCAGCCCCTCTATTCTTTAAGGCGTTATGACACATACGGTTGCCAAAAAATGCTGCCTGGACCGTCTGCTATACCAAAGTCACCTCAATGCCTTCATTTGCAGCTCATGAAATGAGTGACCGCGTGTCACGCTGCTGAGTGAGAGCAGAGAAACCATTTTGGCACCTCCAAATAGAACTCAACCCTAAGGGCATGATTTCAGCTCCTGGTGCCATCTCGGTGATATGTATAAACACCCAGCGATGCAGCTCGTTTCAAGACTCAGCAAAAGGGACGTGGGGATTTGAGAATGCGCCTCTAGGCACATTGCAGAAACTGCCTGTGGTTCAGGCAGGCACGCCTAAAGCAAATAAACATGATAAAATGACAGCCATATCCCAGATGAAATAATACAGTGGGGGGTGGGAAAGACATATTCTGGTCAAGGCAATGCACTTTAAACAAATACGCTGATTAAAAGTTGCATCCACCTTGGAATTGCAGTCTGATTAAAAGAGAGAGAGAGAAACAAAGCAACTCTGAAGCAATGGCATAGCTAAAGGATATTCAAATAAATGACACACAAGGGGCAAAAAGAATAGGATGGATTTGACTGCTAAAAACACACACCACACATACAGAAAATGGAATATTGTCTTTTTCTTCTGCAGTAGTGGCTCAGTTCTGAACAGATGAAGAGACCTACTGGATCAGACCAATAGCCCACCCATCTAAGTCCAGTACAAGGTGCCATGCAGAAATCTCACAAATAGACCACTCATTGTTGCTCCCTAGGAACTGGTATTCTGTGGCATTCTGTCTCATTCTGGAAGCTCCATATAGCTGTTATGCCTAATTGCAGTCTTACGTATCCTACATTAGTGTGCCTATTCCTCTTTCATCATCTAAGCAAATGGCCCTTATTAGGGCTCTGCATGGACCCCCTGATCTGCTCTGATCTGTGGTCCCTGGATCAGGTTGATCTGCCCTGTGCTGCCCTGGAGGGCACCTGTCCTGCCCCAGATTTCCCCCCAAAGCAATCTGGATGTTGGTCTAAGAGCTGTTAAAATCCTATAACATAACAGTATAGTTAAAGTAGGGTTTAAAAATGTGGCTGGGTGGGGGTGCCCCAGCCCCATGCAGAATCAGATCCTCCTGCTTCGCAGGAGAATGTGATTCTGTGTAGTGCAAGTTGTTCATCCTTCATGATCAGCTTCCTGGCATGCAAGGGAAGTGCTTGCATGCAGGAAATCCACTTGTGAAAGAGCCATGGCCAGTACTGTGCAGGATTGGATCCTCCACTTAATAGCTAAATGGAAGGGAAGCTGCTCACAAAGGAAAAGCGACACACAAAAATCAGATGAACTAGATCAGCAGTTGTTCAGCTGGAAGATTCCATCCTATACAGGATGCTGCTTCTGGGGAACAGAAAGAGGACAGATCTGGTTGATGAATAATCCTGTAGGTCCTGCCTTGAGTCTCCCATTCTTCTTGCTCACTCTTGCCTCTGCTTCCTGCCTGATGCCCTGCCCCCTGAAAGCCCCAAATAGCTTGAGCTGTGCAACCCAACCTGCAGCTATCTGTATGACAGCTATCTCAGCCTGACTCCAATGAACTTCTGAATAGGTCTGGGTTGTTGTTGTTTTGTCCAAATTGGGGGGGGGGGGGGGATGCAGGCATGGTAGCCTCTGAAAATCCTGGCAATTTCCAGAAGGATTGCTGTAGTGGCTTTTCTTCAAGGGCAGCATTTCTAGTTTGGGACTGCTTAAAAAAGGATTCACTTAAACTATCATTTTGTTTTATAAGTAATTTGTAAGACACACAAGATGTACCACTAGGTAAGAAACTTGCCATTTTACAAACAAATAGGGTTTATACTAGGGACTAGGCACTTTTAAATGTGATTTTGGTGGCACAGAACTACGGTAAATGTCATTTGCACCCCTCCCTGGGATTTTGTGGTCAACATTTAAAAAAGAAAGAAAAAAAGAAAGAAAGAAAGAAAGAAAGAAAGAAAGAAAGAAAGAAAATGGCATACACTGTAGATGTGCCCCAGGAAGGAACCTGCAAAAATTCAGATGGATGGGGCTAGGGGCTAGGGCATTCTGATAAATGAAAGGAAAAAGGCTTCAAGCTTGTTTCTGTTCAATTGACATCAAAAGTTGCAGAAAGAAAATGCAAACCTAATTTGACAGGACGTGTGGGCATGTGGCACAGAGGCTGAAGGACTTGCTTGGGGAGAAATGCTTGCATTTTTGCAGAAACACTGTCTGCACAGTGTTGTAATATCCATATCACCAGGAAGTGCTTGGGAAATATCAACCTTTTGAGGTGTGCCTAACCACAAAATTAATATCACTTTGCCAGCAGCAGTAGCTGCATCTCTTTGCCCAGGTTCTTGGGAAGGGGCCAGATATGCTAGCGCTTGAATTTTTGTTGCAACTGCTTTTATTTGTAACTTAATCTTGCTATTTTGTTTTATGCTGCTTTAATTTTATTTTTCATTTTAGGTTTCAACTATGTATAGTTCTGCCCTTTGTTTGAAGGACACATTATAAATACTTTCATTAAGTAAAATATAATACTTCTCAGCAGAGTTTAATCAGAGGAGTGGACTACTTTTCTTTTCATTTATCTTAAGTACATTTTTTACCTTGGTTATAGCTGTACTTAATTCTTGACTTTATTTGAGAGCAATGGTCATTTAATACATTTCATTTACTTTCCAGGGCCCTGTCATCATTATTTTTTAAAGTTCGGGGGGGAGAAGGGTTGAAATGTTCCTTTTTTCCTTTCTTAAAGTCCAAATTCTTAAGAATCTTTTCATCCACCTGCCAATGTACTTCTAAGAGAGGCTCAAAGTTTTCCAAAAATTATTGCTGAACTCTTTCTTCAGAGAGCTCCTGACTTTAGCCAAGCTAATGGCATTGCATACGAGATGGAACACATTTTGACATTGTGTTGAAATTTGATCACGTGGTGACAGTTTTCCAAGTCATTATTACAAAAATAGGGTCTTGTGCCATTTCCAGTAACATGGAAAATTAATAGCAACTGTCATCTAATTAGCTAGATTCTTACTGGAATCTCATTACACATTTGTAACTCTGCCATTTTTGCGTGTGCACATGATCTATGGTTATCCCTGCATTCCTTTCCGTTGACAGTATCGGAGTTAGAATGCTCTGTGCCTAAGTGTTCTTTGACAGCCAGAAATCCAATAGATGGAGCTTCCTTTTCACCATTCTTCAATACAGAGAAAGCTTGATATGCCACTCAATTGTAAAAGGCACAGAAAAAGAGGCAAACTTGCTAACTATTCAGGTAGTGGTTTCCTTCAGACTTCCTTTAGTCTCTAGTAATATACAGCTCTAAAATCAAGCTCAAATCTGAGATTCATCATTGTCTTTGGTAGTTTCTCTTTTTAAATGTCCTGACCCTAGAAAAAGTGGGCCAATTACCATCCAAACAGATACTTAAGTAGATACTTTTGGAAAGTTTTCGCAATAAACCAGAGAACACTCTGTCTCAGTGTACTTCTCAATAGCTCTAACATTCCCACTGAAACTACCTGTGTAACTCCTTAGCTACCTCCAGCTCACAAAGTGGTGCCACTTAGATTCCAGGTGTGAGTTATTCATTTTCAGGCATTTGAGAAAGCCAACCTGACCTTCTCAGGTCAAAATAGACCTTTTAAGCACTGATGAAAAGCACACCCCCTCTGTACAGTTAATGATCTTGCCATGTACCAGGACTTGCCACATACCAGAACATTCTGCTAAGCTCCAAGACACTGTAGTTTAGAGGTTCCGATTCTCCTTTGTGTGTGTCAGTTAAGTGACTGGCAGAAGAAGAAGGAAAAACTTTAGCATGTTCTCTTTTCAGGTGTTAACAGGGCTATATTTGAGTCAGCTTTTTTCACTGGATATTTTGAGTCAACTCTATACGGATTTCAGAGGCTCTTATGCATTGTCGAAGAGGCTTCCTTCAAAAACCTCATGTTTTGTTAACAGAAACATATGCATCACTCCTCAACTTGTCCTAAAACAATCAAGTAATTATGTGAAAAGTAGAGCATGCAGTGTGATTTAAGCTAGTAGGATACGAGAGCTGGGGGGGGGGGGGATCACATCTGGCAACCAATGCGCCCCTTTGATTTCAGATAGTACAAAGGTAGATGAGGTCTTAAAAGTCTTGGACACAAATTTTCGTGGCCCTCGGAGGTTTTGGTGGCTCATGTACCAGAAGCAATGTTATTTAGCATTCTGTATACTCGATTCTGACCAAACTAAGCCTCCTAGAGCAAAATATACACCAGTGAGGGGTGTGGCCAGGAGAGGGTAAGTGGCCTGAACTGAGTCCTGAAGGTGAGATATAGAGACCAGGGGAGCAGCATATGGCTCCAGGGCCTGAGGTTTCTCAGTCTTGATTTAAGGAAAACCAGCCAAGATAGAAGACACATAATTTGGAGCCACATTGTATTTACATTCCTGGTTCCTAATCCATCAAGTGCTATATGTGCAGAAGCCCATTAATGTGAGGCTGAGACCTCACTGAGACCTAGGCTGAGACCTAAGCATTGTGTGACTGTAGAGAGAAGAGTGTAGCTCTGGGGCCTCAAAACTATTATCTTCGGCATTAGGTTATCCCTAGGAAATGCTGCGGTTCAATAGGAAAAAAGTTCCCCACCTCTGATTTAAGGAATGAATGATTTTGATGAATTCCTGCCACCATATCTCTTCCCAAAGGTCTCCCAACCCACAGGAGCAGACTTTAAGGGACACAGAGGGAGGTCCAGGAATATAGAAATCCTGTTCCATGAACATGAACTTGGTTTCATTAAGAAAAGTAAGGTTAGGACGATCCTTGCCTTTGCCTTTATTCATATACAACTCAATACACACAGATTTAATTGCTAGATTAATTGACTGAAATGTAAGCCTATGCATGTGTATTCAGGATAAGACCCACTAAGTCCATTGGGCTTGACTCCCAGATAAGTATGTACACAACTGCAGCCTAGAATTCATACAGTTGACCTATTTAATCAGGTTACAGCTGCACTTAAAGTTATTCTGTCTCTCCTTTAATATTAGTACATGCATGTGTATGTGCATCCTCTAATGGTGATTCCCTCTCCCACCCCGCCAACATACCAATGCAGGGGTGCATTTAAGAGCTGTGGAGTACTGTATGTAAGTACCTGGATCAGCTATATATCAACTCTTTAAAGCAGACAAATTGCTATAATTGCTTCGGCAAGTTAATTACAAACACCAAAAACACCTGCCAGCTTGTGGGTATGTTAGCAGAAGCTAAGGCCAGCGATCTCATAAAAGGCGTATATATCTGTCTATATGTTGCACATATTGCAGAGTGATTCAGAACGTGGAAGACAGCAAGAAGAATCCATAGAAGTAATATAATTTTAACAATGTTTGGCTTTCTCTGTGGGTCATGTAACAAGTAACAGATGGTGGAAGAAAAACCTAACATTTGTTTTTCTAATTTCAAGTTTAAAGGATGTCATGCATGAGTAAAGCATAAAAACTAATGGGTTGAAACAGTTTCAGTACAGGTCTAGAAAAACCTCAGCTCTTAAGTTGTTTTCCAAGAGGACATCAAAGTACGTAACTTTAACAATGCATTTAAAGTGGGTCTAAAATTCTATTATCAATGTAAAAGATTAATAACTCCATAAAGGCCAATGGAATAAAACCTGGATTTTGTACTTGCAATGGAAAACCAAATATTGTTTCTGTTCTTTTCCATTAAAGTAATAGATGTTACTGGTGTAGGCTTACTAGGACTGAGAATGCACAACACAACGAGTGCCAGCTACTTGATATGACTATCGCCATTTTATAAGTCAAATTTGGGAGCCGGCAAATCATTCAGTTCTACAGAACAGGAATGCAAGTTGCATTTCCTCTGCTTGTTATACCTTTTCCTTGACTAGGCCCTTTCTCAGTAGCACGCTGTTTAGAAGAAAACTTTTCCTGCGAAAAAAGAAGGGGGGGGGGGAGGGTATCAGTTCTTAATGTTAGCAAGTTTGGTTATGCAGCTGTAGTGCTTTATGTCTTCTCTTGCCCAGACGTAATTAGCCCAGGAGACTTGGAGGTCTGATCTGCTGACCAAAGTATAATTTTGTAAAAGGATTCCCACTCATGTACTCACATATGTTCAGGTCATTGAATAAAGGTTGGGGATAAAGCTTGTGGCAACTCAAAAACTGGAAGCAGGATGGCACCTGTAGTTCATCTCTCCTCCATTTGTGGAATTCTATAACTCCTGCATAGAGCTAGTTAGACATGTAAATCAGCTGGCTTACAGCCACAGTAGACCTAGCAGATGGCAGAAGACAAAAGTGAAGCTGTCGGACAAACCTCCTATGGAAGAGAGTTCTGGATATGGGGTGCAGTCACTGAAAGGCCCTCTCAGTCAATCAGTCAGTCAGTCAGTTTTATTGCACATAGCCAAAGGCTGCCACAATGTACACAGAACCATTCAACAATGTGCAGTTATATTTGGAGTTTGGTGATAAAGATAGAATATAGCTTGATGTAGATAGGGTCAAATAAATTCATCTCCTTTACAGTTGGTGGCTATCTTGGCTATATAATTTGCTCTAATTTTCCTAGCAGCTACACACCAGGTCACATACTTATCTATGTCTGCGAGGAGATATAAAATCATGTCAGAGGGGTTCTGGCCAGGGGACCTTGTCATTATAGGTGCTAAAAATTGTTCTCTTGCTTCATTATATAAGGGGCAGCGCAAGACATAATGCATGAGGTTCTCTACTTCAAGACATCCCCTAATGCAAACAAGTTCTTTTGTGAAAGGCCCTCTCAGACTATCTGTTTGAAATAGCTATGTTTTCCCTTGAAGCTGATCATAAAAGACAACAGGTAGGTGGGAGGGGGGCCTGGGAGGGAGAAGAGAACTGTAGTGTTGTGAGCGACAGCTTTAGCTTCTAACCAGCGAATGACTTTACCAAGGTTTTCCTTTTAGATTCCCATCACAGTGTTGAAGCAAGAACTTGTCAGTGGAGCAGAAATTAAAACAAACTCTAAAACTGTGTTTGATTCATCCTGACTTTCTAACCCCTGCACCTACTCTTACAATATGTTGCAAGGTATTTGCCTAGCAGCATCTGTGATATGTGTTATTTTTGTGCAAAAAACCACAGGTGATGCAAATCTCTTATTCCAAACTTTAAAGATTTGCCTTGCAAAAGCCCCTTCTGATCCTATCCTCCTGAAATTTGGCAAAAGGGGTAAGTATTCCTGTGAATCTTATCGGAGGCTGGAAGATAAAACAAACTTATAAGTGTTCCCTAGCACAGAAGCCCCTGCTCCTATTTGTCTGAATCGTGGCAGGCGTCATATATCCAGAATGAGTTACCATATCTGAAAATTTCTTCCAATTCTGACCATTCTATCCCAATTCAGATGGAACAGCTGGATGTCATCTGTTTTCAGTCATTCCATTAATCCACATCTGGGGCAGTGACTGCTGCAGGCACACTAGGATCTATTAGTGTAGCTGCATCAAGGCAACATCTTATTTTTGTTGCTGTAGCAATACCACAACTTTTTGCATAGGAAATTGTTTCAATTGTTTTTAGATATGCAACTCTTTATAAAAGTTTTTTTCCAATTGTATTCCAATTGTATTGTAATATCTCTTTGAGATACTTCATAGGGAGTGATTCATAAATGAAAGATATAGTAACAATAACAAATTAGGGGACTTTAAAACTGCCCTGTGCATTTCCCTCCAGTGCATAAGCCAATGGAGATGGATCTTAGATAGATCTGGCTGCAACATCGTTTTGGGAAAGCAGCAGCTTAAAAATCATACAGTCCACTAGTGAACTGGAAGATGTTTATAGTTATCCTAAGGCCAAGCAGCAGGAGCAAATATAGGTGAACTATGAAATAAGTAATATTTATTATGCAGAGCAGTGTGTGTGTGTGTGTGTGTGTGTTTGTCAAGTTCTTACCACTTACAAAATAACATCCTTTTCTAATATAAGCTTCCAGGCTTATATTATGTGGTCAATTTGCATCTAAAATGCAAAATAGGCACCAAAAAAATGACCCCTGGAACATCAACACAGCTCAGCAACTAAGCACACCTGCTTACCTTGCAAGTTGCCTCTGAATCTGAGGTTATTAGCATCCAGGGATAGTGTGTGTGTGTGTGAGGGAAAGAAGGGGAAGCCATAATGCATCATGACCAATGTGTGGCCATTAGTGAGGACACATTTTTGCACTGCACTCTGCTATTCAGCAGAGGCAAGCCTACAACTGGAAGAAAACTCTCAAAACAATCTCCTCTCCCCAATTATCTATAAATATAAAAGTGATTTCAGATCATGCTTATGTGAATTTTCCAGTCACTAGTTTTAGCCTTCTCTGTATAATGGTAATAGGTAATGGCATATCTGTACCAAACTGAAGTAGCTTATATTTATATATTTGTGCAAGGGAGTTACTTTCCTAGTGATTTTAATTTCTAGGTAAACTGGGTGAGGGGAATTCAGGTAGGCAATTAGCAATTTGAACAAGGAACGTTTTAAAAAAGCGTTCTGCAATTTAAAAATATCTCCAAAATACAAAATAGGGACAAAGATTGACCAGGGACAGGAGGCAGAAAATAAGGGTTGTGCCTGGAAAATCTGAAGGTTAGCACCACACAGTGCACATTGCAGTAATCCAACCTTGAGGTTTCCAATGCACGGGCTACTGTTGTCAAGCTATCCCAATATGGGAATGGCTGTAGCTGTCTTACCAGCCAGAGCTGGTAAATGACCACATACACCACATACACTTGCATTTTCCATGAACCTGGGTGTATGGGAGGGTGGGGAAGAGCATCCCATGGCAGCATAGTGTGTCTGTGTTCTCCTGCACAACACACAACTTTCAGTGCAGAAGTTTCCGCCACCACTATCCAATTGTGTAATGTCCTCAGCAGAGGTGTGTGCTATGGCTCACAGCCTCTTCCTCCTTTAGTTCTGGCAAATGGCCAAAGAACAAAATTATGACAAAATAAAATAAAATTCAAGTGGGGTGGCAATCCCATTAAATATATACACCCTCCTTCCCTCTCTCTCTCCTATGGCATCTAAGAAGAAAAATTGGTGCCTGGTTTGAAAAATCACAATTGGAATGCTTTGGCCAGGAGGAGGAAAATGAACTGACCAAGGTCACTCTGGAGGTCAGCAAGTAATGAGAAAGTAATTATGAGAAAGAGGCTGTATTTCATTTCTGTGAGTTCTCTGGCTCCAATAGTCTTTCCCAAAGACTAAAATCTTTACATTTTTCTTACATCTTGGCCTTTTACCCTTCCGTGTAATGTTTAGTTTGTTGTAGTCAACGCTTAAAATGAATTTTCGTGCCTTGCCATCCTCCGCCCAATCCTGGCATGGCTTTTAAGACATCTCAGCTCCTGCCCATTTGCTTGCTGGTGCTCTGGAAACAAAAGGGCCAGTCAGACGTTGAATAGCAGGTATACTGTTGCACAGGTAGTTAATGAAAGAGATATTTGATTACAAAGGGATAAGTAACCTCTCTGTAGCCTGCAATTAACATTTAACTTGATATGGCCAATAAGCCAACTGAAAGGAGCATCAACTGTATGAAAAGGACTTTTTCTCTCATCATTATTAGACTCATCGCCCACAGACACTAGCAGACATTATTCTATTGTGCTTGGTGATTTGGTTTGCACATTGCAACAAAGCTCGGCTTTGGGTATAATAAGTATGACAGCTATTGAACTGGTTCTTACCCATTACCAGAAACAATGTTATGAATTGCTCAGGTTTCCAAAGCCATGGGAATGTTTTGTAACTGTTTAAGGAGGTTCTAGGCCACTGTCCTACTCACCTAGCAATTTACTGCCAGGTTTTTGAAGCAAAGGTTGACCCCCCCCCCTTACAATGGCTGCACTTTGCTGTAGGAAGCCCATCTTGATGCACAATTCTCTTTGCGTGTGTGGAACTGATCTTTTCATAGGCTAACTCTTGTAAGCAGAAGACTTTCATGCATTTATTGGAATCTACATTATGCTATGGATTACATGATCATGATAACAACAATAATAATATAATTGATTTAGTAATTGCTTTCTAAACAACCACCTTGAGGCTATGCACACTAAAGATAATTAAAACCCATTAAGAACACAAAAACAGCAAATATATTTTAAACAAAATGAAAAGTAGACATTTGTTGTAAAGACCTATTTATCCATCTGGGAAAGTATGTTGGAATATGTCTTCAATAGTTTCCAAATATTAGGAATTAGAAACTGAAAATATGCCCTTGCATTGTCCATTCTTGTGTTGTCCATTCTGCTTCCATTGATCTCATTGTTCCACTATGTCAGTGATGGCCAAACTTGGCCTTCCAGCTATTTTGGGACAACTCCCATCATCCCTAGCTAACAGGACCAGTGGTCAGGGATGATGGGAATTGTAGTCCCAAAACAGCAGGAGGTCCAAGTTGGGCCGTCACTGCACTATGTGGACTAGAAGGGATCAGCAAAGCTTCTGTATGACTTTCAGGAATTGGATGTGATGATTCAGCATCTTAAAACATATTCTTCAAGATAAAGGAAAGCTATCTGATTTTATGGAGAAGACAATGATTCCATGTTGGGATCTGGAAGCCTGATTTTGACAGGATCCTTGCACAAGAGCTATTAGCGTATTGCTGCAAACCCTAAAGAAAATAAGGAGGCAAAAGTTATTGGATGTTAAAATGTGCAGATATTCTGCACTCCAGCTTGGTCCACTAGAGCAAAGTGGCTGTCCATTCATAAACAAGAAAGCATCCAAATAATGTTGAGTCGGTGCTCAGGGGCTCAGATGACATCAGTAATAGAGTTGGCTTCCCTTTTAATTTTGACAAGTGTTGTGTGCACAGAGACTGCCAATGTCTACAACAGGTATGGCAATATGTTCACCTCTCTCTTTAGTAGGCTCAAAGTGGTGGCATGGTTTAAAAAAAAATAAAAAATTATCTTGCTTCCAAGACAAAGGAAGATGGTATCTTGGTTTAGCTGTGGAGGGAAATATACTCTCTGTTGTCACCTGCTGGTGCTAAAGTCCAGGATATTGGTGTGGTCTGTTAGATACAGGGCATTTTGCTCAACTCAAATGCTGGTTTCAGTTGTACTCTTATGCCCAAGTACATGTGCATAGGATTGTGATAGTAATGGGGTTCAGGTAATTAATAACCCTCCATTAAAAGAATATATTCGGGGGGTTGCATGTGGCCACATTGCCAAAGATTAAGATTAATAAATATGAAGGGAGGGAGGTTAGAATGATACATGACCTCCACTTGCATGGGTGGAAAACTATATTAGACAGGCCTCCCATTCTGGTGATAGCTGGGGTAGGGCCTCAAAACAGGACATATTGGGGCAAGGTGGGTCTCAGCTGACAAAGGATCTTACAGATCCTATGTTGGCCCATTACCAGTTGGCCTGACCAGTAGGAGCTGGCAAGGTTTCAAATGTGGTGGCAGCTCTACTACTCCAGTCATCCCCCACTCAGAGTTAGGATTGCCCTGCATGCAGGCAGTTCTATACACAATTACATGGGAGTAAGTTCGCTAAGTAGATGTGCATTTTAAGATGTATCACAATCACTTCCTCTCTTTTATTATACTTGCAATGCAATACTATGCAAGTGAGTTCTGGGAGGCTTACTCCCAAGTAAGTGGGTGTAGGATTGCAGTATTACAGAGCCTAGTGGAAAATGGAACTCTATTAGTATTACTAATTGGTTGGAGGTACTTACAAGGTTTTTCAAATATATAAAATAAGCCCTATTACTGAACAGTAGAGAAGAAAAGAATGACTGACACCAAGGAGTATTGCATTGCTTTTTGTTGCCTTGAGGTTTCTTTGAAAAATCCAGAAAGTGCCTGTGGATTCTGAATGAGCGTTAATGATTCATCATCATTGTGTGTGGGTACCAGGCTGTTTCCCTTACCACTGTGCATACTGTCACTACTGGTTTGTCACAGCTTGGTGAAATGTGAATTGTGAGATGCCAGGGGCGGGGGGAAATGCCTCACTCCCACACTCTTTGCCCTTCTTTCTCAACATTTTTTTTTAATTCTCAATATTGAAACAATTATAAACCAAATACTAGCACTGTTCCCCACTGAACTTTTTTTTTTTTTTACATTAAAAAGTTTCCTGAAAGGCCATCTAAAGCACCTCTTTCTCATGCTGATTTGGAACAGTTCACAGGCCCAGTTAGGTGCAGCTTCAGTGCCATTTTGGATTGGAAATTAGCTCTCCACTTCTTCTTCCTAGTAGCAATGGTGCCATGCAGAATCAAATTCAGCTATGTGTCTATATCACTGAGTAGCAGACAAAGCTGTTCAGAGTGAGGGTGGTGCTTCCTGAAAAGGCATTGCTTTCATTCTGCACTAGCTTCATTTATACTCTGAGATCTCACCATGCAGCTGCATCTGATTGGCTGGGACAACACGGTTATCCAGACAGAAAACAATGCCAAAATTGTAACCAACCAGGCTGTGTAAAAGTTAAGAGAGGAATGTTTTTGTTGCACTTGCATTGCAGGGTATGGGGAAACCAAAGATCACCTGAATGGCATGTGATCCATTCATGGGGCTTTTTCAGATCAGGAGATAAAGGCGGTTGGAGAGGCTGCAGAGTGCTGAAAAGAAGAATGTACACACACATTACTCATGGCCACTTTGCAACGATAAGGTAAACTCAACCAGCTCATAGTGAAATTATTCAGAAATCGTGAAGTGCCCTGAGAAAGAGGCGGAAACACCTCTTTTGCATAGGAATTTTTTTTTTTAATAAATTAGAAAATAGCTATCGGCACAGCACTAATGTCATATTCTGCACACCACCAAATTCAATTTGATAATGAAATAAAGGACTAGGAAAGCGCTTTGGCAGTGATCCAGTCCTCTGCTCAACACAGGATCTTCAGTGTACCAGAGAAGTAAAACTGCAGTTCTGTGGCTTCAGGCAGGAACATTCCCAACAACTGAAACAAATTCCATTAAGAATTTTTAATCTTTAAAATGAAACAGTCCCAAAGTCCTTCTGCTTTTCTAGAATTATGCTAAGCAGTGTCTGCTTCATCTATTCAATGGATTGGATAGAGAAGATATACTTTAAAGAGCACTGTTGATTAGAATGGACCTAAGGACCTTGGAGTCAGATCTAGCAACCCTATTGACCTGTAGCAACTGAAGCTTTAGGCAAATTATTCACCACAAAGGAAAGACACCACATAACTTCATTGATGGAAATGTTCAGTAACATAGAACCTCTGCATCTTGTTTCCTCTGGTTCATTTTGTAGTATCTGTATTCCCATACAGGCTTGTTGCAGTCTGGCAATGATTCCCCCAGGCAGCAATTCATTGTGGCAGAAGGCTCATCAACTGATGGCTGGTTTTCAAGAGTGGAAGGAGATGCTGGCATGCAATACCAGTTGTACAAGCTCCAGTAAATGTCATCCGTGGCCTTGTCATGACATGTCAGAACTGCCATATCAAATTCCCCCCCAAATAAGGGATGCTGCAGAGCTGAGATGTTTCCTCGACAGAATTTTGAGCTATATATAGCCTTCTGAAATGAGAGACATCCATCATATTGTACCAGGCAATGGTGTTCTGGATTAAGAGACAATCCCCATTAAAATGAGAGATGTCCTTAAATCGAAGGGACATCTGGCATCTCTATGATATGCAACTACACAGCAGGGGGAATGAATTGAAATCATCAGACTGGGGAGCAACACAACTTGCTTTATATCAGGCCCCTTTGAAGCTCTACCAAAAAGGATATCCACAGAAACTATGCACTCCGTCAGCAATTGGGCATCATTCTTTTTAGTATGCCCCTCCAATAAAGTCACCTCAACTTCAAAAAAAATGCAGTATTTACTTAGGACTTTAATAATCGTTCATTCTGTAGAGTTCCAAATTCAGTTTTGTGACTTAGGACTTCAGCTGTGTGCCCCCAATTACACTTAGCAAAATGAATATCCCCTTTCCTGTGATGAATGAGTCATTCTCACTCAGGTACAGCTTTCTGCTTACTGGCACTTAGTGTTCAAATGTCACCTTCATGTCCTGCCATGTTTGACTGACTCTTCAAATGGGAAGCCAGTGCTTCCTTTTTAATCATCCATACTGGGAAAGAAAAGTATTGGTATTTATAGCTAGGATACTTTGCACCACAAATAGAAAGGTTCTCTTATCCACCTTGCAGCAATGGCTTGGATCCCAAGAGTCTGTGAACAGAATTCTACTCGCAGAAAGGACACTACATCTCTGTTTGATATGCAGAAATGATTTGTGCCTCTTCTTGCAGCCTCTTCCACTGACTGAAACTCTGCCTTGGCGAATTGGGAGAGCCTCTACAGGGGTAAGGAGAGTCAGCAAAAAAACCCAATCTCCCTCTTTTCTATTGATCCATTGCTGGACAGAAAACCCTTCCATTCATTCACACCATTCCATTCTGTTCTAAACTGCAGGAGAAGCTGCATTTCCCCCCTTTTCAGTTAAACATCTTAGCATGTGTAAACTACCTTTAATCAACCACATTGCTGTATTCAACAGTTAGGGTGAGATATTTTATTGCCGATTCATTGTTCCATTTTCTCTCATTACATCCGCATTGACTTTTTGATAAGGCATTAGGAAGTCATATAGCACACAATTACTTGTTTATAAAAATACTTATATACAAAGGGAAGTCAGAGAATGAAAAAATTGTAGAGTTGGAAGGGACCCCGAAGGTCATGTAGTCCAACCTCTGCTTAAAAACCTCCAAGGAAGGAGAGTCCACAACTTCCTAAGCATGGGCATAATTAAACATACATGTATTATGTCATATATAGGATAATGTATATATTGTTATTTCATGGGGTAAGTCAGTTAATGTACTATTTACATAATAGTATTAAGATTAAGGATTATTGTTAGGGGAGCAGGCTTTAGTTGGGGGGCAATCTCAGATTTGTATTGATTTTTACTGATGGGGGACAGCTGCTCCCTGCCCCCCCCCCTTGGCTATGCCCATGCTCTTGCAGGAGTCCATTGCACTGTCAAACAACTCTTACCATCAAAAAGTTCTTCCTGACGTTTAGTTGGAATCTCCTTTCTTGTAGCTTGAAACCACTGGTTCGGGTCTTACCCTCCAGAGCAAAAAGTGGATGTGGCCAGAGGCAAAAGTAGATGGAGCAACATACGTGACGGATGTTAGCTATGCAAGAGTCAGATTCTTCTATCCACACGCCTCCCACTTCAAACTAGGCAAGCAAGATCTATTATCACAATTAAGAACACACTGCAACCAAGTAAAAGCATTCAGAGAGGGCATGGAGCAGGGCCAGTGAGACATGTACTATGAAAGAGGGATTCTCAGAGCTGATCCTGTCATTGGACAGAATGAGGCTGCCATGTCAAGCGGCAGACACTGGAGGAATAGGGAGTGGCAAGCTATTAGAGGGCATCTGTGTGTGACATGTCTCTGTCCCACAAGCAAACCTGCTGCCCTTGGGTGTTGTGGAAATGTTATGTGTACTGCCTGTCTGGTTGGCTTCTGCGCATTGAAGAGAAGAGGGCAGACCTCTTCCTTGGGCTTAGATAGCAGCATGGTATTGTATCAGCCCTGATCTTTCGAGACTGTCTTTCAAGATTGTGGTGATCTAGGTACACAGGAATCAACATTCACACGGGAGACATTCAACATTGTATATATGCTGGCAAGTTAGACCTTATTGGTTTTCAGTTCTCAGTTTTGTAGCAGGAGGCAAGACAGCATGCAAAATAAGTGAGATGTTTGGGAATAAAATAGGTGGAGGCCATAAGAAAGGAATACAGGAGGTGCAGAACATGTAAGGCCCAGAAGTTTAACTCATTCAATATATATATGTTTAACTCCTGCAATATAAAAGCCCTAGTCTTTATTGAAAAATCAAGTTCTAGGTTCATAAGTTAAAGAAGCTGGAAGGCGGTGAGTGTTCAGTGAGAAAGACTAATGCTTTATTGATCCGTTATATATTGTATCTTGCTGACTGGAGTTTTTCTATTGCCATCTAACTCTGTTTTCTTAACCTATACCTTGGGTTATATGTTTTTATGTTTTGTTTTGGGTTTATTTTTAAAATTTAGTCCATTGCTGTACTCCCACTCCCACCCGTCTACATTTGCTACATTTCTTGGCATGTTCCTTTAAGGAAACTCAATAAATACAGTTTTCTTTTCAAAAATAAGTTCAGCAATCAAAACACCAGATTATTTTGTATTTACTATGTGCTGGCTACAACAGAGTTGGCTAAACCATTATGTTCGCCCACAACTTAACAATCAGGAAACACGCCTGATCACAAAATACTTTGCAATAAAACAGTGCAATGAGGTCTTTAGGTAAAGGGTCTTGCATTAAAGTGCAGCTTCCATTTTATATTTGCATGTTTAAGCTTTACATTTTCATGTTTACATTTATCAGGCGAATGAACTGTTACATAGGTTATGCATTACAAACTGACCTGGAATTCTCTGACCGCATTCACAACTCACTTTAAACTGGGGTCAGCAAACTTTTTCAGCAGGGGGCCGGTCCACTGTCCCTCAGACCTTGTGTGGGGCTGGACTATATTTTGAAAAGAAAAAAAAGAGAAAGAATTCCTATGCCCCACAAATAACCCAGAGATGCATTTTAAATAAAAGGACACATTCTACTCATGTAAAAACACCAGGCAGACCCCACAAATAACCTAGAGATGCATTTTAAATAAATGGACACATTCTACTCATGTAAAAACATGCTGATTCCCGGACCGTCCGTGGGCTGGATTTAGTTTGCCTACCCATGCTTTAAACTATCGTTTAGTTTAAAGGTTTTAAGGCAAACATATAGCATCCTGGTGCATGGAGCAAAAATTATGGCTATTTCACTCCTCCTAACTTCTGAAGCTGTTGCACTGCTGGAGTGGTAAACTAATAACAAACCTCCTGAATTATTTGGGGAGAGACAAAACTATGACCTTGGATTTGGACAAAATGCTAAGCCAAACTATGGTTTAGCTCCTGGTACTATGGCAACAGTTGTAGCAGCACAGAATTGAAGTAGCTCTTAATTTTGCTCTATGGGCCAGTGTGCTGTATATATGCTTTTAAACCATAGTTAAGCTTAACTATGGTTTAAAGTAACATGTGAAACAGGCCTCTCCCTCTGTAAGCTGGTACCATAGTGCCAATGCTGGTTTGCAATCTGCTCTGTTCTACTTCATCTGATGCAAATGTGAGAAGGATTTGATGGTAATGTAATGTAACGTAATGTAACAGCAATGGAATCTCAGTAGCTGCCCTGTTAAACTTACTGGTACAGGAGTCTTACAAGACTTTGTCACATGACCCTGCATGCGGGTAATACAAGACTCAGTGCTGTTTATAATGTTACACACCACCCCAGTCTCTGAGTGGTGTGAAATTCCAGGGGTACCAGGTGTGTTTACCAGGGGCTTTGTTTCCTTTTGGAACAAAGAGGCACAGCGGAGTCTGTGGTGTCTTTATGATATATGGTTTATTCACATATATTACAACTGCATGTGATAGCAACACAAGATACCAATCCCCACTGCTCTCTTCAAGTGCTGCTTCTAATTGTAGTTTGGTAGCACATAAAATGAATGGAGAAATTAGTAGCATTTATAGAACACCTTTCAATAAGATGCCTATGAGGCACATTCATATTAAGAAACTAGCCATTTCTAGGCATTGCATTGATCAGGGATGTGACTTTAAATTTTTGTATGAATTGGAGCAAATCTATGGGAAACTATCTGAAATATGGAACATAATGAGTGAACGAAACTGAAGGGAAATATGTGCCTATTCCATTTTGCCTCTTGGCCATATTTTAACTGGGGTTTTCTTTATTGCTATCTATTCATGCCTTATTTTGTTGCTTTTAGGCTTTTCTCTCTTTTGGGGTCATTGCTATTGTTTCACATTATTTGTTTTTAGCTTGTTTCAGATTACAGAAAATGCAGGATATACAAGTTCTAAATAAATGAAGAACTGAATGAATAAATGCACAAACCTCTGCTGAGTTCTATACAGTTCCAACATTTTGCTTTGAGCATAAACATAGATCTTAATTTGTCATCTTACATTTCACTACAGAGACTCATGAAACAGATGACGTTAATTGGCTCTTAAAGCTCATTAGCAGCACAAACGTGCCATGGTTTTGTGTGATCTCACCAATATTTTGCTGCATAAAAACATAGAGAATCAGGGTGATACTGTATATATTATGAAGGCATCAAGTTCTGTCCTTCTATTAACAGAAGGCTGTTTGATCCCATAGAGGCTTTCATGAATGGGAGGAGGAGGAAAGTGGCATTTGCAAATTTGCCCTACTCCTGAAACCCTACACCCAAGCCACTCTCATGTTCTCTCACGGGGGGTCATTGAGGGCTGCTGAACTTGTAAGTAAGGGGAAGTAAGCAAGCTCCTCCACTTACATTCCTACAGGGCCGGCCCACCCATGAGGCAAGGTGAGGTGACTGCCTCAAGCAGCAGAGTCTACAGGGGCAGTAGATCCTGATGTGGATCTTGTTCCTGACATAGCTTCTCACTCACACCTTCTTCCTTGGTGGGGAGTTGGCAGAGGGTACACCATTTTGTTTTTCACTTCAGGCCTCAAAATTTATTGGGCTGCCCCTGCATTTGTGGAAACCTCTGCTGGATATAAGAGCTCTCCATGAACAGCACAAAACCACTGGGTATGACTCAATGCTTCTAAAGCGCATTAATACTTGATGGTAGTGAGATGTCCATAAAGGGGTGGGGATGTGGCTATTATCTGAGTGAGTGGGTCAACACTATCTCTCCAGCTTGCTGCTTTTTTAAAAATCTAACAGAGATTGTTTGAAGCTTCAATTGAAATATCTGCTTTTGAAAGAAAAAAAATAGTTCAGGTTATTCAGTGTTTGGGTTCTGATCCTGTAAATGATACTATACATGATTAACATTAAGGAATAGCCTGACCACAATGATAAAGTTAAGCTTTTGTTTCTCTGACTGAGGTTGTCAACTTTTAAACTGGTCTTGCTCTTGTGCTTTTAAGAGCAGCCCAGCAATTCATTCACTTAGCAGGAAAAACTTTACCCCGCTTGATTTCTGCAATGATGCCCCAACCTTGATCAAATGCAGCTCCATGAAGGTGAAAATATCTGAGAACTCAGACAAAAACCTGTGCATATCTTATTCACCTCCTACGTCTCCTAACATTGTTGTACTGTTTACTGGAAATGAGCAGATAAAAAGTGGCCTTTCGCCCTGTAAAATGAGATGCGTCTGATGGGACAGTTGTTTGTATCTCCATGGTCTGCTTTTAATATCCAGTTCCAAAATTGACCCTTTCTGTTATCATTGCACAGACAAAGTAAATAAGGCACAAATCAAAGAAACCCCAGATAAAGGATGATGAATTAACATTCAAAGGCATGAAAGGACTTACCATTTGATATTATTTAATATTTCTCCTCCTTGATACAAAGCTATTTCCTCCACAGGATATATTAATAAGGAGACCCATGATAAGAACCAGCACAGCGCCGGAGAAACCTTTCAGTGCAGTTTATAAATCATATTGCAGTGTTTGGGGAGCCCCTAAGTGTACCAGATTGAAAGCCTATAATGCATTAGAAGCCTTTCAGTTTTATTCATTTAATGGCCGTACTCGATCTGCTGTGAGGGAAAAGAACGCAAAGCATAAACTTTCCCCACTTCGTGGTATGCATTTGTAAGCTGTTACTGTGCAGTTTTACTGAGCTATTTGGGCCTAGAGGACATGCAATGCATCCCACACAATTCAATAATAATAATAATAATAATAATAATAATAATAATAATAATAATATTTTTTTAAAAAGCTAGAAAATATGTGACCCATCTATATTGGGGAAAAACTTTCAGCAGATATATACTCCTAGTTATTTGGAATGGGATTTTTTTGCGCAGATGATAGAACACTCCTGTCCTTTTGAGTTTTCTACATACCAAACTTTGCCCGAAAAATGCAGGAATGAATAGTCTGAAACACAAGAAGTGAGTGATAAGATGAAAACACACAACCTGGATACATCATACCCCTACACACACACACACACACACACACACACACAGCACTTTGCTTTATGCTGCATTTCTACCATCTTAGGGCTTTCCTTCCCCCAAACTATACTATTGGCCTCTTCAAAGGAATGAAATACTTTATCTTCCTGACAGAACTAATTGACTGGAAAATTACATAAACCCCTCAGCAGATGTTCTTTCCCACATTGTTTGGGAATTTATCCCCATTATAGAGTGCTTCTAAGCTCCGAATCAAGGTGAACTGGGAATATCAGAACACATGAAGGTATATACATATTCTGGCACGCATGAGGGAACAATAATTCTCATATCACATTGCCCAGACCTGCCTCCCATGCTCAGTTAACACTGCCACACTATCGTCTGCTGCTGGGATTAAATTCTGGCACCACACAACTATGTGGACCACTTTCCATTGACCTTAATAGCTCTAGAATTCCATCTCTGATCCCCTCCCCCCCTTTTATTAAAGACATTTCAGTCAAAGTGATCAGCCTATCTAAAATGCAAATCAGCTCCAGGCAAACCTTCCCACTTTTAGCAGGGGGGAAAAGTCCCAGCCCAGTCCCAGACCTCTATAAATTCACTTTGTCATAATGAATGGGTCTCAGAGTTAAAGCTGTCAGGCAACAAACAAGAGGAAAAATAAACCAATTCGAGCTTCCTATTCCCTGCACTGTATTTCTAGCTGTATGGCATACTAATCTGTGCAAATCAGCTGGCATCTTCAAAATTATAATGCACATCAGTGAGTTAAGCATCTGTATAACAATAAGATTTGTCATCCATCATTCAGGGAACAGCATAAGGCAGCTTACTGTCACTTAGTGCCAACTGACATCTATCTAGATTGTCTGCCTGCCCATTTGACATTAGAAGCTTGTTGTAATCTCTGATCCATTTCTTTATTTCCCCCCTTTGATTTTTTTTAAGGCTCAGGCGAAACATTCATGATGTTTGTGGGTGGAAATAAGATAAAGTAACCCAGGCAGCACATAATGAAGAACCATTGGCTAGAGTGTAATTATCTCTAAATGAGATACTTAGGCTACTGTGCCATGAGTGTTCATAATTTTAAATATGCATTAATTACTAATAATTCTAAATAATTGTTTTAATATAACAAGAGAGCCATTTCCTCATTCTCTGTGCAAAGGCATCAAATATATACATCAGTTGCGAGAGAGAGAGAGAGAGAGAGAGAGAGAGAGAGAGAAAGAAAGAAAGAAAGAAAGTCAAGGTAACCAACAAACCAATAAATCTACACAAAATCCACCCCAAGCTCCAATTATTTGACTAGAATGTCTTTTATAATTGAAGTGGTTGGTAGTCTCCTTGCTGCTAATTAAAGCTCCTCTTCTCTAGGAGAAAAAAAGCAACTCAAGGTTGGACATTCAGAACTGTAGCCACCTAAGTTCTACTCAGAGTAAATCCATTGAAATGAATTGATTCAAGCCATGCCCATAAATTTCACTGGGTCTACTCTGAGTTTATATGACTAACATTGGATACAACTGTTGGCTTGTTACTTTAAACATTTTACAGGAAATGACTAGAAATAAGGACACGTTTGTATATAGTATGCCCTATATAGTAGGGAAAAGCAGCATACATAAAATGTGGTCCATTTCCATAAAATGTAGGACTAATGCTTCTCTCAGACTTTACCATTTATGAATCTGCCCACCCAGGAGAGGTCCAAGCTTGATTGTGGTTACCATAAAAGCCCATTACTGGGATAGTTAATGATAAATAGGGTGATCACATATGCTTTGTCAGAACAATACTTAAAAACAGAAAATACATCACCTAAAAAGGAGGGGAGAAGAGGACACACATTTGAGTAAAATTTATCTATGCTAATTTGCATGTCCCCTTCATGGATCACTGCCTTGCCGTGGCGAAGGGGCTTGAATAACTCAGAGAAGCTATGAGCTGTGCCGTGCAGGGCCACCCAAGATGGACAGGTCATAGTGGAGAGTTTTGACCAAACGTGATCCACCTGGAGGAGGAACCGGCAAGCCACTCCAGTATCCCTGCCAAGAAAACTCCATGGACAAAGACAACAGGCATATAAAAGAGTGCCTGGTGTGCTCTGGTCCATGGAGTCACGAAGAGTCAGACATGACTAAACGACTAAACAACAGCAACAAATTTGCATGTATAGATGCACATTTAGAAGTCGTTGCTATAATTTAAATAGAAATACAATATACCTCATCATATTGCTGTGGAATTGAGCATATAATCTGTATGCCAGGTCTGTCTGCTGTTGAGGTTCTGACTGTTGATGAGTAACTTCAAGGCCCCTTCTCTTCCCTTTTTATGATTCTTTAAACTTTACTGAGACTGGACAGCCTTTGTAACAGAAAACTCTGTAAATCTTGACACATAACTAAGATAAGGTTACCAGATTTTTTTTAATGAATCAGGAGGCACTTTTCAGCTTCAATGGATTTTGTATGGGGACTAATTTGTAAATCCAGGGACTGTCCCTGGGAAACGGGGACGTTTGGTAACCTTAAGCTAAGAGTAACATGTAGTAACATAGCAAAATAAAAAAGCAAAATTTTGAAAGGTTCAGTGATAAACCACGTCTTTTTTGTAAATATGCTGCTGTTAGATAAACAAACTGAACTGCTGAGAGGTGTGACTTCCTCAGAGGGCCTAACTAGATGTGCCATGGTAGACCTTTGATTGGATAATTGTCTTCTAAAAGCAGCCAAGGGAGACCTCAATTTGGCTCAAGGCCATGCCAGAGGGTAAGGAGGTACAACTGTTTCCTCCATGCCTCAGGGGCAGGCACGCCAACTAGTCGGACTGAGGGGTCTTGAGCCCCTCCCAAAAATTTCAAGGAGGTGGCCACTCCCCAAATCCTGTGGAAATGTCATGTGGGGAGAAGGAGGCTGAGCGCAAAGCCCAGTGGCCACACTCTGCCTCTCTATGCCCGCCGCCTGCGTAACACATCAGCACACTATGTGGCATATGTGATGTTCGCACACTGCATGGCGTGCATACGTGATGTCAGCATTCCGTGTGGTGTGCTCCCCCTCAATCGCAGGGGCAAGTTGGCTTGTCTGCTCAGGGGTCTCTGCTGAAAATTCCCTGCCCCTCAAATAGTTATAATTAGCCATGAAGATAAATACATGGAGATACAACAGCAAGTGCTTTGTTAACAACCCATCTTCCTTGTGCTTTAGCCCTGATGCAAATCAGGACCCCCTGCAGCTGTTTTTAGAAGAACTGAAGTATCATCCATCTAGTTTGTACCTCAATCCCTTTTCTACCTTCAGCGGATCCATGCTGTTTTCACTGTCTGCTAGCTTTACTCAGAATAACTAAATTAGTATATGACTCTTTTTTGTGTGGGGGCTTTAAGCCACATCAGAAGTAGTCTAGAGAAAAAGCATACATAGTTTATGCTTAATATTATGCCAAATTATTATGCTTTATAAAAAGTTATCTTTTATTATTTTAACAGTGAATGCCCTGGTGGCTAGAAGATAATATGCTAATCATATTAATAATGTAATTTACCTCCATTTTTCTTCCAACACAAGCCATCAATAAATCAGTTTTGAGTAACTTCTAATGCCGAGAGATGGGTCAAAATTTGTGGTATCTGTAGCTGCATACTGGTTATTTATTATAGAACACATTCTGCATGCTGCATAGGAAATGAATTGCATTAGCTATTTTAAAAACACACATTATAGTCAAGCATATATTCAGACTTCAGTAGGCTTTTATTTTAAGATATTAAAAATAAATTTTCATAACACTGTGGTATCACTTCCAACATATTGCATACTAGGTGAATTTCCAAACTGGCCATTTATCTTTGACTTTTTTGTAGTCTGTATCAGGGGTAGCCAACATGGGGCCCACTATATGTTGTTGCACTCTTCAGCCAGCATGGGCAATGGTCAGGGGTGAAGGAACCATTTTTGGAGGGTGCCATGTTGGGCATCCTTGGTGTATATTATTGATCTTCAACTGATGGACAGGGCCCACAAATATCTTGTGTCTTGAACTGAATATAGCTTATATCTGTTGCACTGCCAGGTTTATATTTAAAGTTTATATTTTAAGGCTATAAAGAGATAGACCATAGTCCAGCACTGTCTCTTCAGATTGGAAGCTGCTCTCTAGTGCAGGAGAGAAAACAGAAAATGGGATCTGCACAGCCTTTGAAAAGTATGTTTTATACATTATACATCAAGCAGGGCTCATAATGCAGGTTGAGGCTAAAGTTGATTTCTAGATCATATGAACAAGTTGAAAACTACTAGTCTAGGTAATCTCTAAAGACGATGTTAACTGTAGCCAGTACATCAGCAGGGTACAGGCAATCCAGTTTTCTGCTTTCAATTTCCCCCCTATCTGCTCCTGTGCAGCAGTGCACTTAAAATGCCCCTGGTGGCTTAATAGCTTGGCTTGACTGTAGGTTTCAGCACAACAAATTGCAGTGGCATCCTGTGGGACATCTGGTGTATCAGCAACCTTTTTAGCTAACATGCTGAGAATGAAATCCACGATTTACTCACGGGGGCAGCAGTCGCAACAACCATGTTTTATTCATGAAATGGAATAATATCCCTCCTTGCAGACAAACACAAACACACATACCCCGAGGGCTGATTTGTACTCATAGCCCACTGGTACAACACATATTCTTGGGGGATTGTGGGGTCCCTGTGCACTGGAGGCAGGCAAATGTTGTCCCCATCTTCAAAAGGAGGGGGAGGGGAGAAGATCGAGGTAACTACTGACCGATCAGCTTGACATTGATACTAGAAAAGGTCCTAGAACAGATAATTAATCGCTCTGTGAGCACTTAGAAAAGAATACTGTGATTACTCTAAGAACCACCACAGATTTCTCAAAAACAATTATGCCAGACAAATCTCATTTGTTATAGAGTTACAAGCTTGGTGGATCAGGGGAATGCCTTGGACATAGTGTATCAAGTTGTCGTGAAGCAGGAAATGGGCATGGGAGGAGGGAAATATTAGTTGTGCACTTCACATCTGAAGTGATATGTATGATCATCTGAAGCCACACCCACCTGGGATCTGCAAATTATCTTAGCTGCACCACTGATCAAGACAGAAACAGAAATGTGTTCTAAATCAGTAATTTCTTTTTCTTGTGCGGTACAAGTTTAGCATTGTGTAAAGTTGTTCCAGTTCATCTCTGTTTCAGCAGCTGCTTGGAACCAGCTCTGTCTGGTTTGTGTCAGCAAACAGAAGATTATGACAATAGTGATGAGCCGAATACAACAGAAAAACAGAAGAGAATGGAATAGGAGAGAGTGGCAGAACAATGTAAACAATCATTCTAAAGCATGTTGTCAATTAAATAATCCATAAATTCTCAATAGCAAATATGCAGGCCTTATTATTTATTTGTATTGAGGAAGCTGGAAAACATGAATAATCAGATTGGAGCATCCCCATTTACCCAGTAAACACCGAGCAGGACAACATGAATGTGCTTGCATGTTAACCCCACAGTTTTCCTAGTTCCTAAACCCTTTTAATATAAAAAATGAGGATTTCTGTCAGAAGTGCTTGACAGCAGTGAACCAAAGCACACCTGGATAATAAATAACAGGATTTGTTCAAAAAAACCCCAAAACAAAACCATTTTCAGACTCTGTAACATTGCTCAGATTTTCATAAAGTGCATACGGTGTCTGAAAAAGATCAGCTCTCTATAGGTAACCTAACCTATCAATTACTTAGTCAGCCTTGGCGAGATGTGTGCTCTGTGCATTACATATGAAAAGTATCTGAGAAGTTGCGATCAGTGTGTAATTATCTAGTGCTGCTACTGTATATTCTGGCAGATATCTAGTAGTTAGGCAAATGCCCATGGGTAGGTTGCCACCCCATGTTTCCCAAAGTAACATGAGGCAGCCTCAAATAGTTCCAGCTGTTTTCACTTTTGCTGCTCTATGTTTTCCCCTCTCTCCCCCCTCCTCCTTTTTTTTTTATCTCTTAGCTACAACCAATAAAACCTCTCTGAAAAGACAAAGACATCCGGCACCTTGGAGAGTGGAAAGATTTATTCTGCAGGTTCCAAACATAGGGATTTGAAATGATTCATATTCATTTCGGTTTGACTACATTTGAATGATTCAAAATTGATTATTAGGCCTCTAGACAAATGGCTGAGAAAATCTGGCAAATATAGTTTTAGTGAATAGTCCATTGTTTGCATTTTCTAACAAGGAATGAAGAGTTGCCTTTTTTTGGATTTGACTAGCGGTCCATGTGATAGCTATTTTAATTAAGAAAGTGATTAGTACCCCTGAACTTCAAAGAGACAGAAACAAACTCAGTATTAAAAATGAAAAGTGGGGGCCAGAGTAGAAAGCAACAGTGCATGTCCAGCCCCACTTGGAAACGCTTCTCTTCAGGTCTCCCCAGCCAGGGCTTGGGAGCATCGGAAGAAGCGGCAATGATGCCACTACTGGGAGGTCAGCTCTGGTCTTTTGACTTCCTACTCTCTTCTTGCCCTTTTCACTTCCTGTTTGCTTTCCATTCTGCTTGAAGTTACAGCAGCATCTGGATCCAAAGCAGCAACCATGCTGCCGGTAATTTTGGATGCTTGGCACATTCTGAATGTTCTGTCTAAAAGCAGATCTGCAGCTTCCGAAAGTCCTTTTTCTTCCTCCATCTCTCCCCCCCCCCCTTCTCTAATGCTAATCACAAGTCAATCTCTTATGATAGAGGTTGCTAGCTGCTCACAGTTGCAGCTCTGACTGTTCAACTTCAGCTCTGTAAAAAAATCTTCAAATCACTTGCCTTTCCTCTTAATATTCTCATGAAATGCCTCTTCAAGTTCACTTTTCTTTGGTATATAATAGCCCCAGACCCCCAAATTCATGACCTTATTTGCCAGTGACAAATAGGGGGCAGGGGATGGGACACTTTGATGATCTTAGGTGGGGCAGTAAAATGGTTGAAATGATTTCCAGGAGTGTTTGCTTACCATTGAAGTTTTGGCCGATTCCTTTCTTTTCCTTAATTTAAAACAGGTAGGCAACATCTAGGGTGAGACAGGTAAAGGTGTGGCGCCCAGCACTTCGAAGCCAGTTTGCAAGTAGCTTGCGTTGAGACCATTTGCACATGGACTTAGAATGATGTTTTTCAGAGCTTATCAGCTGATTGGCATTGAAAGGCATCAGCTTTGAAGTGTGTTTGGAAGCAGCTTCAAAACAAACCACTTGCAATCAGACTTCTAAGGCAATATCTCTCAATGCCTATCAGCAGATGAGCACCAAGAGGCATCACTACTGAAGCAGTTTGTGTTGAAACTGCTTGAAGATGGACTTTGAAGGTGAGCCCCTTTCATGTTGTCACTTGTTGGCATACAAAGGTCGGGTGATTGGTAGGTGGCTAGCCCCACCCTCCTGTTAAAATGCGGTGGGCAGGAAGGTAGGATCTGGCCCGGCAACCACATCCAGTTCCCTGATTCAAAATATATTACTTGCTGCATGACAGCTCTTTCCTCCCTCCTTTCTTATAAGTCCTATTCAGGCTTTCAGCAGAATATGTCTGGGCTTAAAGTGGGCAGGGGTCGTGGATATGCATGCTGCGCTCTGACCCCCAAAACCCTGTTTATTCTGTCCCCATCTCATCCTCTTCTGCACCGAGGAAAAAAGTTTGGAAGGAGATTCAAACTGCATTCTGCTGAACATGGTTAGAATCCTCTCTTAGTTTGGGAATGCTGATTCTCAACCAACTCAATGAAAAATCCCCCTTCAGACATGTGGAAGTTAAGAAAGGAGGAACAGGAACAGCACGTATGAAGATGCTTGAGGGCAGCGGCAGCAAGTGTACCTGCACCCACTGCCTAGTTTGACCTCTAATGCATTATTCTGAATGCCTGAAGAAGGCTTTACTTTTTCAAAATATATTCTGTAATGACAGTGCTAGCAGCAGCAGCTACAACTACTGTGCTCATCCCAGGGTCAGCCTAAGTCATTTTCCCTGGTGAAGGACAGGGCAGCTTTCATATTCCAAGCTCTAGGCTGGCAGCTAGATCTTACTTGGCACAGAATTCTCCGCTGACAGCCCAGGGCAATCTGCACAGCACTCACAGTTTTGCCCTACAGCACCACTCATTACCACCCAGCATCTGCTGCCTGAGGCAGCCACTCCATTCTGTAAAATGGTAGGGCCGCCTTTGGTTCTTCCTTCCTAGAATGCCCCTGGAATAATGTTAACTATATGGCACTAGCATCCGAGCGTGTGGGTGAATTTGGAACATGGTGGCTGGAACTATGTTCCAGCTTTGCTGTCCACAGGTAGTGTTTAAGGAAGGAAGAAAAGACAGGCAGGCACTCACTAAGGCAGGCATAGGCAAACTCAGCCCTCCAGATGTTTTGAGACTACAATTCCCATCATCCTTGACCACTGGTCCTGTTAGCTAGGGATGATGGAAGTTGTAGTTCCAAAACATCTGGAGAGCCAAGTTTGCCTATGCCTGCACTAAGGAGATAGCATATTCAACCACAGTAGAAATCAGCTGCCAAAAGAAGTCATTGCTGCTGCCATATGAATAGTTTCATCTTCCTTCCTGAAATTATGCTGCTAATTTGGGAACAACCCCAAAACCCCTAGATGAACCATTGATAAGATGAACCATATCATAAGTGAGTGTCTAATTTTCATGTTATTATGAATGCCATTATTTCTGGCCCTGCAATACCCAAGAATACAGATCTGTTCATTTCTACTTGTTTTCACCATAACCAGCTGCCTCCCAATATATATATCTCACAGTCTTTCACAGGATGCAGCAGCATTTTCTGACAGCACTAGCTCTTTAAGGCCCTTCACATTTTCCATCTGTGCAGTTCCCTCTGTTCCTCACAGCGAGAGGCCTGCCTTTGAATCAACTTCTCTTTGGAACCCCACTCCTGGTGCCATGTGAGGCTCTGCTTCACTTAAACAGATTAAACTTTAACTTAAACTGGCTTTAGGATAACAAACCGTCTCTGATCACCATCTTCTAGCTGGAACCAGTTCTGTGCGGTAATATAAATTGTTCTTCTTAAAACGACAGTATACTATCCCAACAGCTACCACCAAGGACGCAAATCAGGTCTTTGCTGTTTATAGTTTTGTGTGAAAGGTGCTGCTTGGGTCTCACTTGATTTGGGATGATTTTGACCATGCAATTAAACTCCTCAGGTGGAGAATAGTTGACTGGCTTTGACCTGCCGCTGTCTTAAACCAACATGTAATGATTACTTTGATTGTTGTTTATGTTTTATTTTTTTAAACTCGTGTAAGGCACTTTGCATGTCCATCAACAGAAAAGTTGAGGGAAAATAATAAGTCAAAGGCACTTCGATCCAGTTGATTCTGCAAATTATGCACCAACATAATAGAAGGTTCTGTTTCTGTGCCTGAATATGAGGCAATACTTGAAAAGGCAAATATGGATAGCTTTGACCTTGAGCTCTTAAGCAAATCAGCTGCGTGAAAGATGAACTCTGACACCTCTTCTAGACAATAAAAAGTTTCATAGAACTCGGTAACAAGGAAGCCATTTTTAAGCATGCATGTTAAGATTTAGGCACATAACAGAAATCCACATAACCTCTGTGGTTCCACCATTGGGGCTCTGTTTCAGGCGGGCCTTTAATAACAAGCACAGAATTTGGATGGCACAGCATATTCAAGGTTTCCAAAGAGCTTTGGATCAGAATGAATATTTAGAAGAAAAACTCCTTTCAGAGAGAGAGAGAGACACAGAGAAAGAGAGAGCGCCGTGTGGATCACTAGAGCTATCCCATGTGCTTGTGTCATGTGGGAAATACCTCAGCTTTCCTGCATGACTGGGTCTTTCCCACATGATTGGCACCCCAAGTTTCATGTGATTAGCCCTGCCCACCCGATTGCATTATGCACACCATATTATTTGCATTGTCACCTTACTCACTGCTGCTCACATGATATTCTCCCACGCAAAATGGTTCCCATGCAGCTGAGTGTGTTCATGAAGGCCGGTTGCATCAAGATCAGTGGTAATTAATTCCCCATAAATGTCACAACAGTCCTTCTCTAATGGTCACTGTTGAGTACAGTGACTTTGTGGTGAATGGCTTTTGCCTATAAAATGCTATCTCATTCATTGGGGTGGGGGTGGGATGGAGTCATTCTTTGTTAATGTAGAGCTGATTCCTTTGTTGAAATTAATGGAGAAGCCATATGTGCAAAGTCTTACGGAATAGAGGGAAAGTGTTTAGGGCTGAAATATAAAAATACTGAGGCTTAGCCATTTGTTTCTTAGCTCCTGTTATCTTGCACAGAAGCCACACGTAACCAAAAATGTCATGAGCAAAGGAGAATTAAGCATATTAATCTGGTCTCCACTCCTGCCATTAATACGCTATAGATTCTATCTTTACTTTCAAATTCATTATTTCTTTAATGAAAAAAGAAAGATATTTTAATGGTAAAAATATCAAAATGATTAATGGTATGTCTGCTAATGACATTTTAAAAGTATTTTGGGCTGGAAATGTGACACTATAATCATTAAAAATCAGATTCAATTTCCAAAGGTACTAATCTTAAAACTTTATACCACTAGCAGAAACATTAAAAATTATATCCAGTGAGTTCAGAGGCTTCTAATTGGATGGGGAGGGAAGAAAGTGTGTGTGTGTGGGGGGGGGGGAGATTCCAGAATTCTGCAAGCTCTGCCACAAAATAAATGTGCTTTCAGAATTTTTGGAATGTATTTTCGGCAACAAGATAACAGCTGAAAATATATGTGGACAATATGAATGCAACACATTCAGTACAGAGAAAACTCCCAAACCACTGAGATATCCTACTCCCACCCCCGCATGGATTGATCCAAGAGGTGCATTGTGGCACCAAATGGGGGGTTGGGAATCACATAATGAAAGCTCCCTCTCATGCATAATGCAAACACCTTGTCTATTGGAGCTTACATCACAATTTGGTGTTAAATTATTCCCACTTTATACCACACAGCAGTGCGAATGGAATGAATATGCTCACTGCAATCATCCAGTGCACCTATTTCCTTTTGTTAATTAGAAAAAGGCAGAATATTTTTTTTCTTAAGAAAGGCAAACCTGATACCTACTTTTCCAATGTGTGTGTGGGGGGGGGGGAACTGTGTGCATGGACACACACACACACACACACACACAAACACCATGTCCAGGCAACTGGAATAGCTAAATTATTAAACTCTACCCCCCCCAAAATGTCCCTGCATTTTCTCCTTATATATGATCAATACTGTAATGTTTGACTCCACCATACTAATAGCTTCACTATCAACAGTATATTTGTTTGCCTTTTCTCCCCATTTCCCCTGCAGATACCAAATACTAACATAATCCTTCAAAAGTTTTATTTCAACCTTCAGGCCTAAAAGGAGGCTATTTTTGAGATCCCAACCTGCCATATCAACGAAAGGGTGCAGGGGCATAGAGGTAAGGGTACCAGCTATGGCAGCAAATTAGCTGGATAGCTGGATTTGGAAGAGCCCAGTTTCCATCAAATACATTTTTAGAAACATAAGGAAATGCCTAATATTTAGACTCAGGCTGTTGGTATATCTAGTTCAGGATTGGCTGCACTGGCTGTCAATGGCAGAGGACATTCATGGCCCTACCTGGAGATGTCAGGGATTGAACATGGAACCTTCTGCAGGCAAGGCAGCTGTTCCACCCCCGAGCAGTGGCCCTTTTGATGCCTGAATCCAGGCACCATTGGCTGTGGCTCATACTAGGACTGGGCGGTAGAACAGACTTCCACCAGAGGTGGTGGATTCTCTTTCCTTGGGACTTTTTAAGCAGAGGTTGCATGTTATGTATGATCTAGTTGAGATTCTTCTATTGCAGGGGGTTGGACTAGATGACACTCAAGGTCCCTTGCAACTCTACATTTCTTTGATTCTATTCCTACTCCATCAGTTTTAGCCATGTTATGCTCTTCCTGCAGCTTTCGTAAAGGCGTAGCTAAGGTAGGGTTGCCGTGTTTCAAAAAGTAAAAACTAGGACACCACAAAATTGTTGAGCTTTTCTTAGACAAACCCCAAAGTTGATGAACTCCCTCCCCCCCAAAAAATGCAAAAAAACCACACAAAAAACCAACAACCCACAGTTGCTGCAGCTACTGAGTGGCATAGTTTCTGGCCCTGGCACTTTCTGGAGCTGTGGAGGCTAAAGTGTAGGAACCTCCTACACAGGACAGCTGGTTTGCAGACTGGGTTTCCTGTTTCTGAATTCAACACCCTGCATGATCAATATTCTCATGTTAATAAGTTTATCAGGCAGTTATCCTATGCTATCATAATGACACCAAATTCCATATTTCAAATGCGTACTGAAGTAACACAGAAAATAGGCAAAATGCCCCATTAACGTATTACCACTGTTGTCATCCCCCCCCCCCCCGTTCATAGAACTACTGTTTTGATTAATGCATAACGGTTGGCAGTTTTCATTGATATGTAAGTTTGATCCAACAAGAAAGAGGTGGTTATATCACTTAGCAAAACACATAATCAAAGCAGTTTGTAATGTATGCAGCCCTTCCTTTGTTTCAGACTACAGGTGGGAGATTGCGTGTTTAAATGCTACCCCGCAGAGTGGAGGGAAACAGTCTGCATTTTTCAGCAGGTCCCACAGAATGGCAAATTTACTGCAGGGACTGGAGCATTGTGGAACTGCAGCAACACCCCCCTTCTACAGATTCCAGGTAGAATTGACAAGATAAATGAAACAAGCTGAGTTGGGGGAAGCTTCCTGAATTAGTCTTGGCCTGCTGGTACTTCAACCTAGCCCCTGCCCCAGTGCTGTTTTTTGTGATGAGGGGGAAAGTTTTGTGAGTCGACCTGGATCAACCATCTAAACATTTGTACTAAATATCTGTACACCATAAGCAACACCAGCCTTTGCTTCCATTGTGACACAATTCTGCTGTTGCGCAGGAGTCAAAGTCAGCATGCTTCATCCTCCTAAGCAATTATTTGCCGGTACAGCCAGCCTTAGAAAGTAATAAAACAGCCAGCAGTCTCCACCACCTGCTTTTGATGCAGCAGCCGATTCCCCCACCAGCAACTCATCAGGAGAGATGAGCCGGACTGAGAGACCCCAACTCTTTTTCCTCCTCTCCCCTCCCCCTTTCCTTTTTCTTTTCCAGCCCATGGGGGAAATGCAAAGAGCGCAAACTTCTCATCCGATTACCTGCCATGTACCGAACCTGTAAAAGTTCATCTCATGTTTCCAACGCTTGAAAGGAAGAGAAAATGTTAAAGGAATGTCTTGGGTTAAATGGAGCAGGAGCTCATCAGCATTCAGCACCACGGCCATGGGATGAAGGGTAAAGGGGTGGGGTGGGGAAATAACAGAAACATGAGAAGAGGAGTAGATAAAAGGAAGGCACTGAAAAGAGAAGGGGGGAATGTTGTTTCTTAATTGAGCTGGGGAAAAAGAGGAGGAGGAGGAGGAGGAGGAGGAGGAGGAGGAGGGGAAGACATTGCTTGGAGCTCTCTGGTGATGAGAAACCTTCCCGTGCTCCTGATGCAGGTTAAAAATGCAGCACTGCCCCTTTGCAGAGCATCAGTCTTGCAGTTAGAATATGATAAAACAGCAGTGGAATAATAGAGAAGAGGGAGAAAAACAGTATACCCTCCATCATGTCACAGCTTATAGACCTGCTGCAACTGAAAACATACCCAGGAACATCCATAAAGTGACAGTAAGGTAAAGGTAAAAGGACCCCTGACCTTTAGGTCCAGTTGTGACCGACTCTGGGGTTGCGGCACTCATCTCGCTTTATTGGCTGAGGGAGCCAGCGTACAGCTTCTGGGTCATGTGACCAGCATGACTAAGCCACTTCTGGAGAACCAGAGCAGTGCATGGAAACGCCGTTTACCTTCCTGCTGGAGCAGTACCTATTTATCTACTTGCACTTTGATGTGCTTTTGAACTGCTAGGTTGGCAGGAGCAGGGACCAAGGAAAGGGAGCTCACCCCGTTGCGGGAATTCGAACCGCCAACCTTCTGATCAGCAAGTCCTGGACTCTGTGGTTTAACCCACAGCGCCACCCGCGTCCCTTAAAGTAACAGTATACGGACCCTATACACGGCAGATGTCCCCTTCTTTCTTTTAAAAATGTCCTAAAGCATCTTGGGGCAGCTAAATAGTGTGATGCTGCACAAGTGGAATCTGGACCTAAATGGGATGAGATGCACACATTTTGATGCACACTTGAAATGAGAATGGGACAAAGATAAATTGATCCACCTCTATCAGAGATGTGGCCTCATTGCCTCTTGACACAGAAAACTGATGCCGGCACACATACTATAGCTTCTTTCTCTCATTACTACTTGTCCATGAAGAATAACTGTGGATAAGCTGTTAGTGCAACAAAGCAATGTACTGGCATATGGGGTTTATCCATGCACATTTTACTGGTACCTTAACATATCCTGCCCATTTTTTAAGTTCTTTGGAGTTTCCTAATTTGCTCATAGGTACAATTCAATATGCTGCCCCCCATTTTCCTCAGGGAACTACCTATTCCCATGAACCCCCATCTCTAGGCGCTAGGTGCCTTCAGTAGGTGACAAACAAAAATAGGGCCTCTTCCGTGGTGGCACACTAGTAACATAATGTTTTCTAAAATGAGCACTTGATTGGTGCAGATGACCTTGCTGCTGTTTCTGATGCCTGATGAAGACTATTTAATTCTCCCATGTTTTCCTAGATAACTTTTTCTGGTGTTTCCGGAATTACTCCTGCTTTTGCTCTTGTCCCTTTTCATTGGAATCACTCGCCACAGAGAGGTGCACAGGAAATCAAATAGTACCTTCTGATGTCTGCTGAAATCCAGACTGAGCTACTGTGCTCTGGATCATTTATACCAGTTTTAAGTACAACCATCTCTGCACATGCTACACCAATCTGATGGTATGAAGACTGTAGCTATGATAAAGCCTAATTATCATACTGCAGCAGCTTTTTCTTATGTTGTGTTTGTTTCTGAGCCTGATTTAAATGGAGGGTAAATGCCATATGGAATCATCTACAGCTGGCTTGGTATTGACAAATGTACAGCTGTGTATGACTCGTGTGCAGGTGTTCCTGAGTGAATATTAGTTTGCAAGCAGGCAGGTTTTTATTTTTTATTTTAAAGGAACTGGCTGCATGGCAAAGATGGATGACTGTCAGGCTTGCTAACAACAATTACAAGTGTGTGAAAAATGTAGCACAGAAACCCAATGTGCTGGAACTGGAATATATTTATCCCACACACAAACTCGGAGACACAGGATAATTTCCCAGCAAAAGAAAAGAAATATCCAAAACAGGGATACATGCACCACTCACTTGTAAGTCCATTCCATCCTGTTTCCTAATGGGACTGAATGGAACCCTGTTCTACTTCTGCATTGATCTTCCAGAGGCAGCCAGCCATGTTTTTATGTCTAAATCTCCCTGAGAATGATGGAACGTCATGAACTTCTGCTGCTCACAGGGGGCATTGCTACATATGTGCCAGTAAGAGGCCTTATTGCTAGCTAGCCACTTGTCCAGGTGGCTGTAGTTTTTAAATTTATTTATTTATACATTTCAATCCTAATTTTCCTCAAAGGAGCCCAAGGTGGCATGCATGGTTCTCTCCCTCCGCTGTCTATTTCATCCCCATAACAACCGTCGGAGGCAGGTTAGCATGCAATATAGCTGTGATGGCCTGGGATTCGGACTCAGAGGCTGAACCTGAGGAATCCCAGCCTGCACAGGATTCCCCAACTCCAGAAGCAGCTGAGCTGGGCTGGGGCATGAGCCTGAAGAGTCCTCACCTGTGCTGGATCCTCGGGTGCAGGCACCAGCTGAGTCTGTTCTGGCTCCTGAGGTGATGGACCCATTGCCTGCAGGTGCTCCACTCTCAGCCCCGTCAGAGGAAGCTGAGGTTGCCTCTGGGTCCAGTAACCCTCCAGCCTCTCCTGAGCTGCAGAGGCTCAGGGCAGAGAGGTGGAGGGAACTAAGTTCCCGCAGGAGGAGTGCTCGTCTCCAGGCCAGGAGAGGCGAGTCACCAGAGGATCGGGGCCGCCCTATGCCTCGGGCAGATAAAAGCCGGCCAGCCCCAGGCCCAAGTTGCGGGAGCAACATTGTTGGTTGCTAGTTCCTGCCTGGACAATGTCCTGCTTACCTGCCTGAGGTCCTGACCTGCCCTGGCTCCCTGCTTGCATGCCTGTCCCTGACTTCACCCGACTCCCTGCCCTGCATCAAACTTCAGCTACTATGGACTGCCTTCACGTTGTACCTTTGACCATGGACCGGACTTGGACTGTATCTCACCCAAACCTTATATAGCGAATTTCTGAGTATATTACTTAGAAATTCTTTATGCACCACCACTTTGCTGTAAATTAGATAGGCATGTCAGCCATATCTGTTGTTCCAGCTCTAAAACTAAGATATCATTATTATCTAGTGTAAGCCAGTCTCTGATCCAACTAAAACATGCAGCATCATAATATATTCTCAGGTCTGGGAGTCCAAAGCCATCCCACTCTTTTATGTCTGTTAATAATTTATGTTTGATCTGTGGCTTTTTACCTTGCCAAATAAATTTTGTTAGGTCCAATTTCCATTTTTTAAAACATTCTTCTTTACCTATTATGGGGATCATTTAAAAAAGGAACAGGAGTTTGGGTAAGATATTCATTTTAATAGCCGAAATTCTACCCCAAAGTGTTAAATTCAGTCTTGTCCAAATTTCCATTTCTCTTTTTATTTCTTCCCAATTTTTTTCATAATGATCTTCGAACAAATTTATATTTTTCATTGTTATTTGAATTCCTAAATATTTAACTTTTTTTTTTTTTTTACAATTTGTAGTCCAAATTTTTCTACCAGTTCCTTTTTCTCCTGATCTTCCATGTTTTTAACCATTAGTTTCATTTTCTCCTTATTCAAAGCAAAACCTGAAACCTTTCCAAAGTTTTCCATTTTTTCTAGAGCCTTTGTGATGCTTCCTTTGGGTTTTCAACCATTAGCTCTAAATCATCTGCAAATGCCCTTATTTTATATTATTTCTCCCCTAGGATATTCCTTTTATTTCTTCATCTAGTCTAATTTCTTGATTTAATATTTCCATGACCAGAATGAATAATAATGGTGAAAGCGGGCACCCTTGTCTAGTGCCCTTCTGTATTTTTAAAAAATCAGTCATATCATTATTTATTATTATGTTTGCTTCCTGTTGTTCATAGATTACTTTTAGGCCTCTTGTAATTTGATCTCCCATTTCCATCTGGTCTAATATTGTTTTTAGGAATTTCCATGAAACTTTATCAAACGCCTTTTCTGCATCCGCAAATATAAAAGCTACCTTCTTATTCGGTTTCATGTCTAAGTACTCAATCATATCAATCACTATTCTTACATTATCACTCATTTTCCTCCCCGGCAAGAACCCTGCCTGCTCTTTGTTTATACAATCCTGCAAAACTGTCTTTAATCTTGTTGCCAATATTTATGCATAGATTTTGTAATCAGTATTAAGTAGTGATATTCGTCTATAATTATTTATAAACTCTTTATTCCATCCTTGTTTTGGGATTACTACTATATGAGCCTGCTTCCAAGTATTGGGAGTCTTCCCATCTTCTATTCTATTCTATTCTATTCTATTCTATTCTATCCTATCCTATCCTATCCTATTCTATTCATTTATGAGTGTTTTCAAGGGTGACAATAGTGATTCTTCTAATTTTTTGCAATGTGTTGCGGTGAGGCCATCCAGGCCTGGGGATTTTCCCAGTTTCATCTTAATTATTGCTTGTTGTAGCTCCGTCATGGTTATTGGGGAGTTTAGATCTTGAATCTTTTCTTTCCTGATTTCAGGTATATTCTTTCCACATAGATACTCTGTTATTTCTCCGTCTGTCTCAGTTCCTGCTTTGTATAACTTTTTATAATATTTTATAAAGCACTTTTTAACTTCCTCAGGATTGTCTAAAGTTCTCCCTTCTCCCACTATTTTATCAATTAATTTTTCCTTCTGTCTCTTTTTCAATTGCCAGGCCAACATCTTTCCTGGTTTATTTGTGAATTCGAATAACCTTTGTTTCATCTATTTTATATTATCTTCAATTTCACTATTTAATATTGCTGATGCCTGCGTTTGTAATATTTTTAAATTTTGCCTTATTAATTCATTTTTTGGTTGTTTTGATAATATTTTTTTTTCATTTATTCCTATAGCTTTCCTTATTTGTTCTAGTTTTTGCTCTCTATTTCTTTTCTTTATTGCACTTTGTTGTATATAAAAGCCTCTTATGGAAGCTTTACTTGCATCCCATATTGTCCTGATATCTGATATCTAGACACAGAATCTGAAATTATGCGAAGGAATGTGTTACAATCTTTTAAGCAAATTCGATTAAAGTAAGTGGAATTAATTGGATAGTTAAGCCTATGAAATATTTGGGAATCTCATTGTCTTCAAGCGTAGAAGTGCTGTTTAAATTAAATTATGAACTAGTTATGGTTGCAGTGGCAAAATATTTTTTTAAAGGTTCCAGGCTGGACTCTCATGTATAGGCAAAGATGTGGCATTAAAAATACATTTAATATCTAGATACTTTTTCTATTTGAAAATGTAAGGATAAAGATTGTCGAAAGGGTATCATTGAGCTGGCAAAAACTACTTACAAACTTTGTGTGGAATAATAAAAAAGCTTGTGTTCCCATGGCAACCTTGGGAAAAAGCCACAATGAAGGAGGAATAAAATTTCCCAATATAGTAGATTATTATAAAGCTTCACTTCTAAAAGTAATAGCTCAATGGCTGAATGTCTCAAAGGTAGCTCCATGGTATAAGTTAGAGCAGAACTGTGTTAAAATCCTGGCAGCAGTTATTTCATGGTGCAGGAAAAAGAGAGAAAAAGGCAACATTATTTTTTTGTCAAATATAATTTTTCTATGGATTCGGTCTACTCAAGAGGATCCAGGAAGTGCCAAGAGAACCTGATTTCTAGCAAAGCAGTTCTGCGCTGCATTTTCCATCTCTCCCCATAAGTTTGTGCTCAAGCATAATGGTTCAGAACATGAGCTATGAGCCAGAAGTCCCTTGTTCAAATCTGAAATGAACTGTGAATTTACTGGTTGTCATTTGGTGGGCTACAGTCTTTCAGTCTTGGAAGCCCTCTCTCTTTTCTCTAATTTTTGGAATAACAATCCTTCCCTGCCTTACGGGGATGTTATAAAGATTTCAAGATGATGTGAAGCACTTTGAACATTTGGGGAAAGTGCTCTATAAGATCTCCTAAAGCAGTGCACGGTGGGGAGAGGTAAGGTATTTCTGCAGGGCAGGCAAAAATATTGTTGCTGATGGAATAATTTCCTTGGCACTACACTGTATTCCACCCAGTGCTTTTGCTGTTGCTGTTGTTGTTAAACAAATCAGAAATCTATGTTGGTTAACAGCAAACCACCCAGAAATCAATCAGTAGGATGTAGACTCAGGCCTCCCTTGTGCCTACCCTGATGTATATAAAACACTTTGAACATCAAAGTGATATACTACTACTACTACTAATAATAATAATTTTGAATGGCACTTTCTGACAAATGTTTAATACCTTAAACAATGTATTTCACAGCTGCAAAGCTGTGTTCATTGGGGAGTATGTTCACTTGCAAAATATTTCCCAAGATAGCTTCCATCATTAAGAGCTATCTACATAGATATTATTTATTTTATCCTAATAATCTTTGGCTTCATTAATCTTTCTTCCCCCAGACTCTTTCTTTTCTTTTCTTTTCATTTAAAAGTAGAACTAACAGAAGTAGATTACTCTGGGAACTGTGAAATAAAATCTGTTGTAGTGCTTTAGGACTGAACTGGTGAAGAGCTGAAAAACCATCTCAAACCCAAACTTGGCTGCTTAAATGCCACTGAACGGGGGATTTCAGTCATTTGCCTTGTATATAAAATTAAATCCCATGGTCACGTGTGTTTTACTTTCTGTTAAAAATAAAGAAACCTAATATATTACTAATAGACTGGGACAAACCAACTTATGAGTGTCCCTTAGTAACCTGCCACAATTTAAAATCAAGCAGGGCGCAATAACTTCACCTTACAAATATTCAGCTATAGCAAAAATGCCCATATTACTTCTCTGATTGAGCATATCAACCAGATTGACACATTCTGAGTTTTCATGGCTGAGTTCAGCCCTGGGGGAAAAATAAGGAACAAAGGCATATAAAGAGCCAATTTCCTCTTACTATAAATAACTACACTCAGCTGCTGGCAAAGCCTCCCTAGATGACTCCACAACCCTCTTCTAGTTTAACAACATCATCTGCAAGGAAGTCTATGGAGAGTTGTTCTGTGCCTTATTCTCTCATCCATTTGGTCAACTGAAGCATCACACAAAAGACTTTCAGTTCACCTTTCATGCAGTGGCTACTGCGGATCGTTGTACATCAAGTGGACATGACCATATCAGTCATATCCATTGAATACAGTTCAGAGACATGGTTCTAGAGCTCTGTAAATGGCAAATATTTCCAATCAAGCCCCTTGTAGCACAGTCCACTCCATTCGCTACAAGTAAAATGTTGGATCAAAAGTATTTTGGGTGTAGAACAACAATAATATTTCCCTTCTATCTGTATCAGCAGTACGGCGAAGCAGCTCATACATGTTTGGAATCACCTCTGTGTTGTTCTGATTCAATTTATTGTTCAACTCTGATCTGTTAAATGCAAAGCTCTGTTTCACCCTAATTGATTAAAATGGAGAATCTAAAAAGTCTATAATTCCCCCCCCCCCCATTTCACATAAGTGGATGAAATCTGCAGGTGAGGCCTTCGAGATCTGATTGGGCAGCCTGCATCTTGCAGGGAACCTTAGGGAAGAGTGCTCAAAGTATAATAGAATTGTAGAGTTGGAAAGGACCCAAAGGTCATCTAGGCCAACATCCTCCAGTGCAGAAATCACAGCTAAAGAATCCCTGGCAGACTGCCATCCAACCTCTGTTTAAAAATCTCCAATGAAGGAGAGTCCACCACCTTGCAAGGTTTTCTGTTCCACTATCAAATAGCTCTTACTGTCAGCAAGTGCTTCCTAATGTTTAGCTGGAATCTCCTTTCTTGTAAGATGAATTCATTTGTTTGAGCCCTACCCTCTGGAGTAGTAACAGAAAACAAGCTTGCTCCATCAGCCACGTCACAGCCCTTCAGATATCTGAAGATGGATATCATATCACCTCTCAGTCATCTCTTCTCCAGGCTAAACATACCCAACTCCCTCAACCATTCCAGTCACTTTATCATCTTTATCTTCTGTGTATTCTATACTGCTTCCTTTTATTGTGGTGGTGGTTGGGACTTCCAAATGTGCCCAACTTTGGACATTACAGTGGGAGCCAGAAAGAGCCAAGAACATCTATAGCCCTTTCTCTTCATAAGTGTAGGCCCATGCTAAGTTTTGTTTCTTGGTCATACCACAGTGTGACAAAGAGATATAGTAGCTATGAGGAATTGGTTTTTATAGCATCATCCTAGTCCCATATCTCAGAATGCAATGATTATTGCTCACCTAAGGCACCATGATGATGATGATGATGATGCCTTTGCACTTCATTTTCATTGGAGGCAAAATATATTTAGCTCTTCTTGCCCAAGCAGTGAAGCTGCATCTGTTTTTTATAACTCCACAAGACACAAATAGAAGCAGAAAATTGGGAACCAGCATATCTCTACTTGAATATTGATTATACAATATCTGCTTCTGCCCTTTTGGGAATTATCTGGTGGTTTGTTGTCCATTAACAAACAGTTTATCTGAGCAGAATATAATGTTTTGAATGCTATAAAAAGAACTCCATTACACCATCTGAAGAAGTGTGCATGCACACGAAAGCTTATACCCAGAACAAACTTAGTTGGTCTCTAAGGTGCTACTGGCCCTGGTTTTTTTTGTTTGGTTTTTTTTACTGTGTCAGACCAACACAGCTACCTACCTGAATCTAGTACACCAAGCAGTTTTAAATCAGCTCACTCCCAATGAAAACAACACCCCCAGCTCCTTCCGTATGGAACTATTTAAACTTTTCCAAGAGTAAGCAGACAAAAGGAATATATTTTCTCTCAGCTTCAGCTGTCAGTGGATACTTTCACACACCCTGTCATCAGCAACAGGGGCATTTTATACAACAAAAATCCAGCAAAAGTCCCTCTAGAAATTATCCTGATTCCCCCAATCCCAGGTCAACATAGTCCATACTGTATTTACATGACTGTCTGCTCAGCTTATCCACACAAACTTTGCAAAACTAAATAATAACATAATTTAAATACAAGTTTTATTGGGTCAGTAGATTATGGGTTAAGAGGTTGGTGTCTCCAAAATATTTATGGCTTTAAAGCAGTTTTGTACCAAGCCCATGAATTACCTGGTAATTAGTGTTGTTACTTAAGTACTGGATTACTGACTTATTTCTATACCACCATCTCATACAATATCAGGTTAAAAACAAAACAATGATCTTCCATCGTCTATGGAGACAGGCAGATGGCAACAAATGATAGATAGATAGATGATAGATAGATAGATAGATGATAGATAGATAGATAGATAGATGATAGATGATAGATAGATGATAGATGGATAGATAGATAGATAGATGATAGATAGATAGATAGATAGATAGATAGATGATAGATAGATGGAAAGTATTCTAGACCAGCAGCAGATTCTGAATTAACACATCATAAAGCACATCAGTGATCAAGCTGAAAAATTACCAAGGCATGTATGACATAGTTGTTATGTCTTTGTCCTCTAGGTTGGTATGGCTGGCATTCCAACCTAAACTAATATAAAGCACTCTTAGACATAGCTGCAATCTAGATATCCAGGTTGGGTTCCAGAGCACATTCTAAAGTAAGCTTTATCCTTAAGGGAGAATGTAACAGCACCTGGAATAGATGAACTAAGAGTTCATTATCACCATTATCACCATCTGATCTGGAGTGAAGTTGAGTTTGCACGGCTACATAGTCCCTCCATCCTCAAACCCACACATGGTAGCCTGGAAGTATATCCTTTCAAAAACCACCAAGAGGTCATGGAGAATTATAGTGAGCATATGCTCTCCCTGTGTTTCCCAGCATGGATCATCTATCAGGATGACCAAAGCCATTTAAGGGCCATAACCAGGACTGGAATTGATTCATAATCAGCCTTGTAAAATATGCTTGGAGCTGAATGACCACCAGTTATTAGATCACCATGCTCAAGGATGGCAGATCATGAGATGTGTAGAGTATTGCATGTGTTTTATATAAAATAAGTATTAAAATGTTGTGGAAGTTTGTGATACAGCATTTTTCCTGCACTTTTCTGGAATGTTCTTAAATTGGTCTCAGTCATCATCAAAACGTTTTTCTAAAATCAAACATTTTGCAGCTGTTCAAGTAGTGAAAAACTTTCATTGCAGAGAGGTGTTTGATGACTCAAGCCAACAGCAATTCTATATTTACTAGTATTGTTCATATTATTGTTCATATTCTGAAAACCTCACTATATCCAAGTCTGAGGGTTTTTTTCACTGACTGAATGTATTATCTGGCATTCGTGTAAAGCGCAGATGTTTGGACCCTAAATCTCCAATGTTGATTATGTTGGTTTGCTTAATATCTGATACGGCTCTTCTTCTTGTTAACATTTCCAGAAATCTACAGGGAATAAGTGGAATTGCCAGCAAAAACAAAATACTGAAAAAGGTCAGAGGCAGTAAAATATTTTCTCCTTTGAAGTACAAATTACTTTAACCTCATTGTTAAAGTGTCACATGCTAGATGATAATCACTGGCCTGATGCTCTTTTCATTTACACTGATATCCATCAGGAATAATTCAGACAGGCTAATACAATCTTGAGATGGATTCTTCTTCTTCCCAGATTGTAAGAAAAAAAATCAAGTTTCTCACATAAATGAATAACCTCATACCTCTCCTAATAAGCAAAACATTGCTTAATTTACACACTCTTGTCTTTGTGCTATGCCTCCCACTTTATTATTTTGAAAATGAAATGCATTGTCAAATGAAGTCACTATTGTTTCTGCTGGAAGTCTGCATTTTTAAACTGCAAAGCCTTATTTCAATTTAAATTGTGCTGATTTTTAGAGCAACATTTAAGGGAAAGGGAAAAATAAAGGTCCCCTGGACAGTTAAGTCCAGTCAAAGGTGACTATGGGGTGTGGCGCTCATCTCGCTTTTTAGGCTGAGGGAGCTGGCGTTTGTTCACAGACAGCTTTCCGGGTCATGTGGCTAGCATGAATAAATCACTACTGGTGCACGGAGGACTGTGATGAGTGCTGAAGCACACGGAAATGTTGTTTACTTTTCTGCAGCAGCTGTACCTATTTATCTACTTGCATTGGTATGCTTTCTAACAGCTAGGTTGGCAGAAGCTGGGACAGAGCAACGAGAGCTCACCCCATTACGCGGATTCGAACCGCTAACCTTCCAATTGGCAAGTTAATCAGCCAAATATTATGTAATGTTAATCAACCAAATATTATGTAAAGTACATTAAAATGTCAAATCTTGATGGTTGCTAAGGATGAAACTGCATGCAATATTGACAAATACGTGTTTCCCCAGTGTTACTGTCGCTCTATTCAACAGGGATATCCCTGAATGTGGAAATGTGGTGAACTAAAGGAAAGTGATAAACTGACAAAAACCGATCCTGATATGTCACTGAGAGAAACCCTTCTTGTGGTATTCTGAGTTAAGTGGCGGGAAGCAACATCCACATGTAGGGAATGGCCAGTGCAGTAACCTCTAGATGTTGCTGAATTCTAGCTCCCATATTTTCACCTGATCATTGGCCAGACTGGCTGGGTTGGAGTCCAATGACACCTGGAGGATGCCATGTTGCTTGCCCCTTTGGTACCAGGTCTCGTGAGACCCATGGTGACCTCCCGTTGTTTGGTCCCTGCTCCTGCCAACCTAGCAGTTCAAAAGCACGCAGTGCAAGTAAATAAATAGGTACCGCTCCAGCAGGAAGGTAAACGGTGTTTCCATGTGCTGCTCTGCTTTGCCAGAAGCAGCTTAGTCATGCTGGCCACATGACCTGGAAGCTGAACGCCGGCTCCCTTGGCCAGTAAAGTGAGATGAGAGCCGCAACCCAGAGTCATCCGTGACTGGACCTAAAGGCCAGGGGTCCCTTTACCTTTACCTATGTGTGTTATGTACATAGTTATTCACCCTTGAATCCGAAATAAAAAGTAAAAAAAGCAGCCATGGGCACCACTAGATTAATTTGAAACTTTTGTTTGTATCAAAATTTGACTCGACAAACTGTTTAAATCATAAATAATTCTTCTCTGTTTTTGTTTAATGTGGGCACGGAAGAAGCGTGGGCTGAATATCTGACACCCCACCCTTCAGCCAAGCATTTTTTCCCTCCCAAAGAGAACGCTTTCAAATGTCAGCTGGTCAAAAGAACAAACAGGAAAATGAATCTGAAGTGGACAACAATAGGAAAGCGGAAATGAGTGGGATAATGTGTTTGAGGAGGAGGAAGGTGCCTTAAAAAAAAAAAAGCACTAAAACAGCTTCATTTTCCCTTTAGTAACAAAAGAAGTAGCATTGGGCAAAGCTTAATTTTCCCACAGCAAGTTTGTTCTTTGATGAGTTTCATGTTCACATGGCATGAAAAAGTGGGATGAATGTTTGTATTGTGGAGTATGTGTTTATAAAAAGAGCAAGTGATATCTGATATGAATCTGCTGAGGTGGGTGAAGAGCAACAATGGATTCTAAAGTCCCAGAGATTGATGGAAACATCTGCAGCACTGTTCGGTAGTTGTAAGGCACAAGCTATCAGAAAGTACGGTTCCTATATGATTTCCAAGGACACCAAGTTGCTGAGATTTTAATGTGCTTCCAAGGCTTTGCCAGTAGTTTCTAAGTTTCTTTTTTCTTTTTCTTTTTAATGTGGAAGGACAGTTTTATATGAGAAAAGCTTGGTAATCTTTATGAAATGCTCCTTAGATTTTGGTGTTCAGAATGATCTGATCTTGTTTGCAGACTGACAATGAAATATTAAGGAGTTTGCTTGGTTTCCAAACTTTGTTCGGATTGCTGTGCATACAGTTTGATTCAGTATGCATCTTCGCTACTCCTCCCTTTCCCAAACTCACATTATAAGTTACTGATGAGGATGAGAGAATATGCGTATTTAGTGCTCATTCCTGTCTTATTTGCCTCCAGAATCAATCCATTTGCTAAACTCCACTATAGTTTCAGAAGTACCGTATTTTTTGCTTTATAAGACTCACTTTTTCCCTCCTAAAAAGTAAGGGGAAATGTGTGTGCGTCTTATGGAGTGAATGCAGGCTGCGCAGCTATCCCAGAAGCCAGAACAGCAAGAGGGATTGCTGCTTTCACTGTGCAGCGATCCCTCTTGCTGTTCTGGCTTCTGAGATTCTGAATATTTTTTTTCTTGTTTTCCTCCTCCAAAAACTAGGTGCGTCTTGTGGTCTGGTGCGTCTTATAGAGTGAAAAATACGGTAGTTCTTACACCATGTGGAAGCTCAAATACAATGTGGAAAGTAACATTTAAAGGAGCATTATCACAGAAATGGAATAAACTTCCATGTGAATACAGCCAGGAAAAAAACATTATATGTGTCTACTCTAAAGTAAGCATCACAGATTTGAATGGGACTAACTCCAGGGCCTTTTCACTGGTAGCATCAGTGTTCTGAAATGCACACCATGCTGAAATACTAGAGGTTCCATGAGTACTGGCATTCCATCAGCTTTGGAAGACTCTCCGGTTTACTCAGCCAGTCCTTTGACCTTTTGACCTGGCTCTCCTGTTTTAATTTCTGGATTGTTTAAATGTGAATGTTTTATTGCAAATCTTAATGGTGGGTGTTTATATTTTAACATTCTAAAGGAATTGTTGAACTGTGTGTTTTAGTAAAGGATTTTTATATCTAAATCCTTGTGTGATTGGTTCTTATACTTGCAAACTGCTCGGAGACCTATTTTGGTATTAAGAAATACATAATAAAGGTAGTAGGATTGCAATCTGAGTCAGGGTTTGAACCTTGGTTTCTCTAGCTCAGGGTTTCCCAAAGTTGGGTCTCCAGCTGTTTTTGGACTACAGTTCCCATCATCCCTGACTACTGGTCCTTTTAGCTAGGGATGATGGGAATTGTAGTCCAAAAGCTGCTAGAAACCCAATTTTGGGACACTCTGCAGTCTAGCCTTAGCCTGGTACTCCAACCATTGCATCACGGAACGGAAGGTGGGGGACTCTTCTTTATTGGAGATTTTTAAATGAAGGTTGGATGGTCATCTGTCGGGGATTATACCTGCATTGCAGGGGAGTTGGACTAGATAACCCTTTGAACCCTTAGCAGCCCTTCCAAATCTACAATTCAGTGATTCTATGCTTTCCTTGCAGCTGCCACAAACTTGACATATCTGGACTGTGCCCACTGATAAATTATTTTTGGAAATTCTCTACATTACCCTGTAAATCAGGTGGAGCATGATTGGGGCAAACCTGCCATGGAACAATAAGGCAGGCTGGGAAGACAGCCACTCAGCCTGACATGTGCCCATGAATGAAATTGAAACTCTCTTCAAATGATTGCTGCAAGCCACCACGAGGGGAAAAAATATATTTTGTGTGCACATCAGGTACTTTCCTTGTCTCAAAGCAGTCATTTGGATTTACTTCATTAGAGCCACTTGAAAATGCCTGAGCTCAGAAAGAGCAGAACAGACTGAAATAATAACCCTTAAATGATGCAGCCTCTGTCACAGCCCAACTTTGGAGGGGGGGGGGGGAAGAGAGGGGAGAGAAAAAAAACAAAAACCCAACAATTCTTCTTCAACTACTCAAGCATGGGCTCATCTAAAATCAGCTTAGTAACAGTTAGAAACAGGAGAAATCCAGATGGAAAAAATTAGATGAGAATGAAGAGGGTCGCCCCCCCCCCCCCGCTTTTCTTTTGGATGAACAAGAAAGTGTAGTGAATAGCTGTTATGTCAGAGCTACTATTTAGGCTCATTGCTTCTGGATGAAAGATCCAGGTACCTAATGACTCATAAGCATATGAGGATAGCCTGCAGCTTTGACCTTGACTACCCCTCCCCCTGATATCCCACAGAAAAACACACACACGCTTTACTTGATCCAATAGACCAATGATTCAACTTAACTCTCCATCTTTCCCCTGACAAGTGGCCTGTACTGCAGGCTACAAAGCGACTGCATAAACCACGAGCAAAGTTTTGAAGGTATATGGAATTGTCAGTCCCCCATGGTTGGCTACCTGCTTCAAACAGGCAAATGCTTTGAGACACCAGAGGGAAGACTTTTTCTCCATTCCCAAGCCATATTGGCTGAAAGCAATTGATGATCCTAACATCTAGAAGTACCCACAGTGGGCCTATTTTCATTTTGATTTATTTTTTAGGAATGTTGGGGGAAGTATAAAGATACTGAAATGGAAACTTTTGCTTTGCTTTGTTTTCCGTTTCTTCTTATCACTGCCTATAAGATAGTTGTTACTCGTAACTCTGCAAATATTTGCTAGCCTGAAAGCCCCTTTGTCTGTCGGCCAATCAGTCTCCCCATGGATGCAAGCAACATCCTGTAAGACAAACTAGTAATAATGATACCTTTCCCCTTTTGTCATAGCAGTAGTAAGTTCACTAATGGAAACATGTCAAAATAATATTGAAACCAAATATTTTTTATTGTTATGCTCCTCGCATTACAGATAGCTCAGTCAGCAGTGCATGAGACTCTTTAGCTCAGGACCATGGATTTGTGCCCCACTTTGGGCAAAGGATTTCTGCATTGCAGGGGGTTGGACTTCATAACCCCTGTGGTCCCTTCCAACTCTACAATTCTATGATTGCATGGTTCGTTCACCATGAATTATTCCTCAGACCAACAGCAGCCCAGCAGGTGGCACTAGCAATTTTCTTTTCTGCAGAGAGAAAACTGAGCAAGCAGGGCCCATCCACACAACACATTGATTTCAGAGGATTTCCATTCTCAAGAATGCCAGCATGGGAGTCGCTTTACTCTTTTGCTTAGGAATATCATCGCATCAATCAACTTGTGACTTAAACTAAATGGGAAAGGATTGCTGACACCAATCTAGGTAGTATGTGTGTGTGCATTATTGTACAGTGGTACCTTGGGTTAAGTACTTAATTTGTTCCGGAGGTCTGATCTTAACCTGAAACTGTTCTTAACCTGAAGCACCACTTAACCTAATGGGGCCTCCCGCTGCTGCCACGCCGCCGGAGCACTATTTCTGTTCTCATCCTGAAGCAAAGTTCTTAACCTGAAGAACTATTTCTGGGTTGGCAGAGTCTATAACCTGAAGCGTATGTAACTTGAAGCGTATGTAACCCGAGGTACCACTGTATCAGTGTTTGCATGTGAAAGAGATTGAGATATTTGACCCAGATTTGATACTGAGTTACAAAAAACATTCATTGGTGGGGCAAAGATCAATTGAAGGCAGGCACTGTGTGGGGACAGCTAAAGGAGGATGATTTTAAGTAAATGGCAGCAGGCAGGGTGGCAGCAGGCAATGAAATCCTCATCCTGCCCCGCTTCGTGCTCTCAAATTCAGCCTACAAGACTGCTTAAAAATAAATATTTGAGGAAAGAATCGCGTAAACCATGTTTAATCTGACTCTAAGTTATGTCCTTAGTTATCCACACAAATCAAAGAGCAATCCCTGGTGTGTTTTCTCAGAAGAAAGGCGCCTTGAGTTCAATGGAGATTACTCTCACGTAAGTGCATATAGAATTACAGTCTGAAAAGTGAATCCTTCCACCAGTAGATCTCTCTTTTTTAACATTTTCGAGTGGTCTCAATGGAAAGAAGAAGAAGTATACCAGCCTCTGGTTCTATGTATTTTTATGAGGTGTCCATGAGGGCAATGGAGGATTTTGTGGATCCACCCTAGCATGCCCCCTTTTTGTCTTCTCTACCATTGGAGCATCAGTGGTGGAGGAGCAATGCTGGTAGACCTTTCTACAGTGACTGAGAGGTGGTTTCGAATACAGATCTCCTTCACTGTTCACAAAGAAGAATGGCAAATCCTTTTTATTGACTCAGATGATGCATCTTCAAATTGCACATTATGTGCAAGCTGTTTCTGCATAGCTCTCATCACCCATCTGGTCCCGCCTCACTCTTTTAACAAACTTTTCTAGGTGCCTGTTTCTGCAACCATTTCTTTCAGGAATACAGTCTCCATTTGACTCTGTTTGGGGGAATGAATATCCTACTTACAATATTTTTTATTAAATGTATAGGTGGGTGGTTTCACTGTCTTACTGCAGATCATTAAATACATTGCCCGGTGGAAAAGAAATATCTTGCTCTAGCCTTCTTCAAGTCATCTTTCTTCTGTGCATCTCTATTTTGCCTTCCTTTTCATTATTATTTTTTGAAGACTGATCTATGTTTTAAAATTTTTCAATCTGCTTTGAAAAAACTGTTTCTAAATGAATATGCATTTTCCCAGCATCCAGCATTCTCAACATATTTGTATTTCTAGCTCTTTTTTTCATTCTTCATGTTCCCCCCGCCCTCCCAGCTTTCCTTCTAAGAACAGCAGTTGTCTTGATTCGGGTGGGTGTGGGGTGGCTTTTGATAACTGCTGTATGGAAGGATAAATCACCTCTCTCTCTTTACAGCAAAGTCCCAATCTTCATCAAGACCCTCCTGCAGTTGCTATTTAGTGTTGTTGTTGTTTAGTTGATTAGTTGTGTCTGACTCTTCGTGACCCCATGGACCAGGGCACGCCAGGCACTCCTGTCTTCCACTGCCTCCCGCAGTTTGGTCAAATTCATGTTGGTAGCTTCTATAACACCATCCAACCATCTCGTCCTCTGTCGTCGTCTTCTCCTTGTGCTCTCAATCTTTCCCAAAATCAGAGTTTTTTCCAGAGAGTCTTCTCTTCCCATGAGGTGGCCAAAGTATTTGAGCCTTCCAGTGAGTACTCAGGGCTGATTTCCTTCAGAATGGATAGGTTTGATCTTTTTGCAGTCCATGGGACTCTCAAGAGTTTCCTCCAGCACCACAATTCAAAAGCATCAATTAGTACATTAAAACAAAACACAACAACAGATATGTTAAATGCATTTGCACACTTCACATTTTGTCTAGTTTGATCATAGGGTTTGAGATAGCGGGGGAAACTTAACTGCAGGGTTATAATCCAATTGCTTCTGTCAACCAATATTGGCCCTTGGTTTACCAGTTCAAGGTAGTACTACTGGGACATTAATGTCACATAGGAATGTTTTGAAAGATCACAATGCCTCATCATTATCTTTGAATGCCTGACGATCACATATTCACCTGTATTTACATAAGATTGTGATGAATCATCATGATGCAGCTCAGGCCAAGGTGGAGTTTTACTTTAGCAGGGCATTCAACACTGGGTGACTACCAACAACCATCCACCAAATGGGAAACACATCATTGGCTGCCCACTTGATAGCCACTTGGTCCACTAGTCATCAGTTTTGTCCTATGACATAGGAAAAAGAAATCTGCCACTCTCTTGCTTTCCCAGATTTCTGATCAGGTGCAGAAATATCTTTTTTTTATCATCTCCCTGAAGATCTACCTGTTATATTGGATATCACTTTGCATTTTATTTGACACTTTCCAGAGTTGTATAGTCTGTCTCAAATTAAAATCAAACCATGTGGGCCAATTGTTTCAAGGACTTGTTCAATCTCTCGTTTAAGCCCTCAGCAGCCGAGGCTGGTCTCAGGAGCTTCTAAACTTAATAAGCATGTGTAACACACAGTGTGACATGTCTTCTTGCTTAATTGACTATCCATGGTTATTGGCTTTATCACAGAAACATAATGTTGATTTATCTGATACAGTGTATATCACCATGAGACGTGCATGAGGCCATAAAAGTCTCTCCTCCCTTTGATGTATTCTAAGGGTACAGGCGATATATTTCAGCATGCAGTGCAACAGACCAGCTCAATTCCTATACATGAACTTCTTGCTCTCTTTTGAAATTGATATTATTCATTTTTTTAAAAAAAACTTTATTACTCTGTTATAAAATGTGATTACAGTTCTGGAACAAAGTCATGTATTGTAAATATTGCAAGTTTTTGTGGGGATTTTTTGCAGGGAGACAGGGTTAAGAATTATGGACTCTCATATAATATGAAGATAAGTCAGTGTGTTACTAATTTATTAGAGCTGACAAGGTTGTTAATTGTTCTCTTTGGTTCATAAACTTCAAGGTCTGCCTGTGATAGCTGTCGGGTATTGTCTGGTCATGTTTTCCAAATATGTACTATTTGTGTCAACTAGGAAGGGAAAAGAAAAGTGTGCCTGGGAATGTAACCATTTTTTCTTGAATCACTGACAAACTAGTCTTGTTGGGTTATTCCAGAGATAGGCAACAAGGCCCCACACGTGTTCTGGATGGACTCTAACACACATCAATCTCAGCAAACATGGCCAATGATGATGGGCTTTCGTGTGGCTAAAATGTAGCTTAATATACAAAGGTAAGAGTCACATCCATTGTTCTACTGATTTCCCCTCTGGTCCTGCCCAACATTGGAATGTGGCCCTTGGAAGATAGTCCACATGGCCCTCATGCTCCTTTTCATTGAGATACAGCATCCAGCTTCAGAGGCTGGGGTCACTTTCTGGAAGCCATAGATAGCCATTGGCTATCTATGAAGCACTCTGAGGCCACACATTCTGTGATGTTTTGTTTTTTTAAATAAATATTTTTTATTAGATTTTCCATAAAAAAAAAACATTTTTACAAAATTATACATCCATTTTTAACTTAAACCCTTTTTTCCAGAACTTCCCTCAGCTTGTCTGATAATTTTCCATTTATTTTTTTATCCTCGTCTCACATTTCCCAATATTATATTGCACTCAAATACTCTTAATCGCATCATATTTTTTAAACAATATTTCTAACAGTAATTTCACAGAGCTTTTTGAAAGCCAACAAACGTTATTTGCTCATCACAGAAATTTTTGATATACTCTGTAAATTTCTTCCAGTCCTTGGAGAATCTCTGGTCACGTTGGTTCCTAATTCTCCCCGCACATTCTGTGATGTTTAGTGCTGAAAGGCTCGTGAGAGAATGTACCACAATCACAGAACAAAGAAAACGAAAGCCCCATACAGGTGTATGGAATTAGAATCATGTAAGAGAAGAGCAGGCACATGCTTGCTTGTTCTTCCCCCTCCATCACATTGCTGTCACCCTCTACTATGTACTGCAGGATAAGTTGTCTTCTGTATTCATGTGGCTTAGAACCCTGCATGGTCAGTGTGTCCTTCCTCTCCCTTATCACATCAAAGTCTGTGTAGAGCAGTTATCATTAGATTACTCATGTCAATGTGCTGTAAAATTACAATCTCAAGCATAATGGTGTGGCCCTCCAGGTGTGGCCCTCCAGAATCCCAGTAATTTATGACATGGCTTTTGTTCTCATTTCCTAAGGATGCCATCTATTGTCTTTCACCGTGGTTAATCTGCACTGTCTTCACCTTGAAGATGGATGTGGAATGGTTGTCTGTGGGTGGGTGGTTGCTAATCCATGGCAGCAGAGATTTTCAATCCATCCCATTACGTGTTATATCAAATATGTGACTGATTAGGAAGGAAAGGGTAGTATGTGTTAGAGGGTATGGTAGGAAAAGATAAAAAGTGACAGGTTTCCTTGCATCTTCTACCCATAAAATGGTTTACATACAGCTCCTACAGTGGTTCTATGGAGCCTACTGTTAGAAATCTTTCCTTTACAGATCCAGAAGGAGTTTACATACAGATAATGCAACATCTGCTATTTCCTCAAGAAAACTTAATTAAAATCAGGACAAGTTTGGTTTTGTCATATTTTTCCCCCCTAAGAGCAACCTGAAAGAAAAGGAAACTGAGAAAGAAGACTTGGATTTTTTCCCATAGTTTAGGATCAATATATAGGATTTACTCCCTTTCTGTTTATTGGTTTCAATTAATTAGCTATTGTCTGTGGGATGTTAAGCAGATCAATGGATCTACTTCTCTTCCAATGGGTGGAACTTCCATTGATCTTAGTTAAGAGGACTATTGAATGCTGTGTATTTTTACCACAGAGGGCTATGCAAAGAACCCTGGTTGCTACCTCTTTCCTTGCTGTTGAATAAAAGTTGGGAAACATTACATAATTGTGTAACGGGATTAATAGAGAAGAACTGCGAAGAAGGCATGAACATTGCTTTATTGAACTGAAAAACACCGTTAAGCCAGTTAATGTATGCTGAGACAGGAGCTCTTAAGTGATGGCCTGGAGAAAGCCAAGCTCTCTGGTGCACTATGACAGCATAGAATTCTCTCACTTCTTCCAAATTTGTACATATTGCTCAATAACAAATGTATATTTCAATTTATGCCACAAACTGAAAAGTTGATTTACAGTGCAATCCCATGGATGTCTACTAATTGAATTCTATGGGACCTACTCCCAGGTATATAGGACTGCAGCCTTTGCAGTCTTACGCAGATGCACTGGAATTCCTGAGAAAAACCCAGGATGTGCAAGTTTTCTTCCATGTGCACACATATCGCTTTCTTGGATTACAGCCATAGAGACAACTATAGCTGAGCTTTAATTTAGAGGCCTTTCAAGCATCCATCATTTAAAAGACATGAAGTGATGCAACAGTAGTTTAACATACAGCCATTTAAATCAGTGTTTCACAAGTGTAATGGGTTCTTTAAAAGTCGTTAAAAAGTGAGCAGGACCAATTATCTGGGCTTTTACACAAAATGAACTGGATAATGCATAACTCACTCTGGAATAACAGCACTCTCTTGGTTCCGGCCGAACACAACTAGAACGTCCACTTTGGAAAGGTGGCCAAATGTACCCTTTTCCTTATGTTAAACCACCCTGGTTAGCAGGACTGGCCCAATACATTTTGCTGCCTGAGGCGAAGGGCAAGATGGTAGCTCTCCCTATTCCATGTGCAAAACCCAATCAAATTAGCAGTTGGATCATAGAACTGTAGAGTTGTAAGAGGCCCCAAAGATAATCTAGTGCAACCCCCTACAATGCAATGAATCCTTTTTTAGAAATGGTGATGGGACAGCACCCTCTACTGTACCAGAGTTGAGAAAAGCCGGCAGATTTGGAGGGTTTAAGGCAGGTCATGTGACACTCACAGCTCTCTCCATGTTGCACCCCTCAGCACCTGACACTTGATGCAAACATCTCACTTTGCCTAATGGGAGGGCTGGCCTGGCCGATTACTTTGTACTACTTAAAATGGCATGAAAAGGATATCCTATCTATATTAAGTAATCTTGAGTTATTGTACTTGAGCAATAACCAGTACAACTGTAACAGTTACTGATCTCTCCTGAGAAAGACCCTGAAGCTCATTTTGGGTAAGGCATACTTCTGGGAGGGAAGCCTTAGAAGGAAAGCTCATCTGCTGCAGCAGCAGCTGGAAGTTAGGGGTGAGAACGTATCACCAGCATCTTTCCACACACAGCAATTGACAGCCCCAGTTTTCCAGGCTTCTGAGAAAAGATGCTTTTACCATTATCTCCCAAAATATATAATAACATAGTGAGTCACTCCAAGAAAAAAAAGGAGAAGATATCAGACAATGGCAATTAACTGCAGCAACAGGAAAACTGCATCTGAGGAAGTGAGAATTGTTTGAAGGCAACTATTGTCTGATGGCAGCAGATGTTACCTAAAAATGCAACAAACTTCGGATCGTAATTTTGCTATTTCTCTAAATGTGAGCAATGAACTGGGTCTGTATCAGAAGTTCTGCTGCTGTGACATAGAAATTCTAAATGTGTCAGTTAACTAAACTGATTTGTGTCCTTGATCTACTTTTGCTGGGTGGATTAAACTTTGTTTTTCTTGCAAAAGTGGCAGCTTATATTGCCCCTGTTAGGAGTGTAGATGCACTTTCTTTCCCACAAGGTTTGATCTATCCTCCACGTCCAATACTGTCCCCAAATAGATCAACCTTGTTCCATTGGCTCTCAGGCACCACCTGCTGGCCATTTGTGCTGCAGCCTGATTGTCAAGTCTTTGGGACATATCCAGATGTTGTCTTCATCTATAAAGGGAACAGAGAGAAAGAGAGAGAGAGAGTTAAGTTGCTCAACCACTCTCTGTAGTTTCTTTGGCAAATAGCTGATAACAAAAACCATGAAAACTTTATAAAAACGTATAGCAATCCTTTTTCTATAAGATTTCTAGAGTTCCGCAAATTAAGATAGATTTGTAGTTTGTCCTGCATATAGGATGCAGATCTGGTAAAAATAATTATTAGTATTATTATTGTTCGTTCTCTTTGTTGAGAAGACATCCACAGTTTGGGGATCTTTCCATTAAGGGTTTTCTTATTAGAGGATGAGGCATTTGAGTCTTGATCTTTTACCTCATTCAAATATTTACTTAGCAGCAGCAGCAGCACCCCACCATTTCCATGGGGCTTTTGACAGAATCCCTATAGCTTTTCCAACCCTACTATAGCCCGGTCTGTAACTAAACCTAAGCATGTGAACAACTGCAAATTGCTCCCCTTCCAACAGCCTCAACATACCCAATTTGAGATGGTAATTTCCTTGGGGCAGGGTACAGCGATCTTAAACTATGTAAAGTATTATGCACACTGCACAATGTACATAATAGGTAAGAAAATTTTCACTGTTGCTATAGTTGCGCTTCTAATTAGCATTTTGTTTCTTTTTCCAGGGGAGGGGGAAAGCCAAAAGCAGTATACTCCGCTGTAAGAGTGCACACAAATTATTTCTAAGCTCTAGGGGTTTCCATTAGAATCGTCTCAGTTGCATGTCTTGTCCTCAGCACTGACAGTTTCAGAGGGTGAGCAGGGTCTGGCCAAAGAAGAAGAAGAAAGAAATCCATGCCAGCTTCTGAGGCGTTTACAATCTTGGCAGGACTCTCGTCTGTTTGTCTAAAGCATCTTTGAAGTCAATGGAGCAGCACAAAATGGATTTAGGCAAGGCCCATTACTCATAACATCTCATAACCAATGCTGAATATTACCATTATACTCTGACGGTAATGTGAATGGGTGTCATAGCATTTTCCATTAAGGCTAATATAAACAGGCTACTTTGCAAGCAAAGTGAAACTATCCTTCCTGGCAGCCAAGGGGAAAACCAGCAAAAACAAAGCAACTTTATATTTGCTTTAGTACATTTATATCCTGCCCTTCCTCCAAATTGTTCATGGTTCTCTTCACACCACTTTCCATTCTGTCACAACATTTCTTGAGAGGTAGGGTAGACTGAGAGATGGTGTCTGGCCCAGTCGAGTAGGGATGTGGCTGCATATGAGCCTGGTATTTACCAATACTCTACTTCAACCCTGACTATATACTTTGGTTCTCATTACTCCATACTCCATGAGCAAATAATAATAATAATAATAATAATAATAATAATAATAATAATTTATACACCACCCCTCTGGCTGGGTTTCCCCAGCCACTCTGGGCAGCTTCCAACAAAACACTAAAATACAATAACCTATTGAACATTAAAAACTTCTCTAAACAGGGCTGCCTTCAGAAGTCTTCTAAATCACTGACCCACAGTCACAGACCCCAAAGTAGAAACCAAAGAAGATGAGGAAAGAAGTTGTTTCAGGGGCATGACTCCCAAATGATTTGAAATTAGCATATTTTTCGCTCTATAAGATGCACCAGAACACAAGACGCACCTAGTTTTTGGAGGAGGAAAACAAGAAAAAAAATATTCTGAATCTCAGAAGCCAGAACAGCAAGAGGGATCGCTGTGCAGTGAAAGCAGCAACCCCTCTTGCTGTTCTGGCTTCTGGGATAGCTGTGCAGCCTGCATTCGCTCCATAAGATGCACACACATTTCCCCTTACTTTTTAGGAGGGAAAAAGTGAGTCTTATAGAGCAAAAAACCCGGTATTTTAGTCATGAATGTGAGATCCCCAGAGCAGGGGCAGACTTTGGTAAAATGCTGCCCTGTGCAACTGGAACGCTCACTTCCAGTTTTTGATCGTTCGGGAGCCAAAACGTTTGGCAACTAAGCCGTTTGAATTCCAAGGTGCGACTGTATAAACTAAGGGCCCTTTCACTTCCTACCTGTAAATAGTGCCAAGTGATTTGTCCAGTGACAATGTTGAACCAAGAAGTAACACACACACACACACCTAGTAGAAACTGAACCCACTACTGCAGAGGAGAGTGTGACTTCATCTAGAGCAGGCCCTCAGCCAGTGGTGGTCTTTAAACAATGATCCAAGATCTGCACAGCCTCATCTCATTTGGATGGTATGGAGGGACAGAACTCGGTGTCACAACTATTCCCCCACTTGTTCCTGTTTCGGAGACAAGTGAACTGAGGTCAAAAGATGTTTTGCCTGAAGCCACTTTGTATATTTATGGCTGAGCAAGTCAGGTGTGAGGAAGAAAAACCTCTCTAGTCACTTGGTTAAAATGTAGATATATCAGCAGGATGGCTGTAACTAAGACATATTTATAGGTTACAGCACTTTAATCTCAGCAAGACTTAGCTGAAGGTTGGTAGAATGATGAAATAATTGCGGATCTAAAACTATCATCTTTCATGTATTATTTCTCTTTAAGTGAACTAGGTAGTTTTATATGTTTCTAATTAAACACTGAAGACTTGGTTTCAGATTCAAAGTTCTGGGCTATGAAAGGATTACTCAGCCCTGGATCTGTGCCGGGTAAAAGCAGCACATTTTTGATCTTGGAAAAAAAAGGGAAATGTTAGATATTGGACTTTCTAGCAAGTTTTAGGTGTCACAGTGGACTGGTGAATGAAGATGTCTCCTGGGAACATAATGACAGTCAAAAAGTAATAAATTCAGGCGAGAGGGAACAATATGGATAATAATATACTGCCATAATATAAATCAATGATAACCGTATGTCCTTGAATGCCATTTTCAGAGTTGGCCCATCTCATTTTAAAACGAGACTGCAAAATATAGACACAGCTTAGAGAAAGAAAGGGAGCAAAAATGATTGAAGACATGTGGCTACAGGTATTACAAGGAAAGATTAAAATTCTGGTAAAGACCAGAGATTAAAAAGATAATTTAGCTGAAAAGGTATAATAGATGAGCTAATTCATCCATTTCTGTGCTATATGAAATATAGGTTACTCTTACATTTAAAAAGGAAACATTTAGAAGCAGATAATTCTTTCCATAAAAAAAAATAATTGATTATTATTATGAATATTTTTTTGCAAAGCCTAATTAATTCCATTCATTTTCATTTAGTATATATAATTCAGAAGACAAGGCATTTTAAAAGAAAACAGGTGTGGCTTTGCTTCATAGAATTCAGAAAACCTTAAACACACTGATATTACAAAGAGAAGGAAGCAATAATTCTTATATTTCAGAATATCATCTGATTATTCAACTGGAGTAATGAAAATAGTTTTCTCCAAAGACAGGTGTGGAGCGGCAGAGTTGAAATGGCCTACTGTAAAATATATGAGTGTCTTTGTAGACTGGTCTCTCAATTACTGTAAAAACTAATCTGCACAGCACACATGCTAGTGAGCATTTTTCTTCAACCACTACTTCTAAGAATTCAGGATTCATCTCCCCAGGCACCAGTAGTAAAAAATGTTTTTGCAAGAAGAACAGTTTTATGAACCTCCCAAGCCCATAGATTTGCTACCCATTTATGAAGCCCTTAACAACTTGGGACCTGGGTATCTGAGACAGTGTCTTCTTGCATATTAACTTGGCCATTCTTCAGGGGAGCACCTCTTGGTGGTGCCACAGCCTTCAATGGTCCATCTGGTGGCATCCAGGAATAAGGCATTCTCTGCAGTGGTGGCACTTGCCTTGAGGAACAGTTTCTCCCACTTTGCCTGCGAGCAAGATATGACCAGTACCTCCACCAATTAAAGACATAGCCCCTTACCAAAGCATTTATTTGACACAAACCCCCCTTGTTAATTTGGTGTATTTTATCACGGTGCACTGCTTTGGTACTTACGTGAAATGAGGTATATAAATATTTTAAATCAGGGATGTCCAACCAGTAGATTGTGAACTACCGGTAGATCCCCGGCTGATCCTGGTGGATTGGGGGATCCTTATCGTGTACAAAATTTATGGGGGGAAAGCTAAAAAACTTTGTGCAATCCGCCTCCCAAAAAGCTCAACAACTCTGGCCAATCCACCCACTCCACACACGCTCCTTCTCCCTCCAATGACAATGGGTAGATCTCCACAATGGGTAGATCACTGCCAGGTTTTTTTTAATACTGGGAGTAGATCACAGTCTCTTGGGAGTTGGACATGCCTGTTTTGAATGAATGAATGAATAAAAAGATCTACACACAGCTTTAACAGAGCATCATCGGGTTCACGGTGTGGCTACAATAGCATTGTTCGTAAGGAAAGATGGGCAAATTCCTGCAAGCGGCTGGTCAGTTTCGTATTCGTTTGTACAGTTTCATCATTATTAGACTCTAATAAAGCACTACAAGGCATATGAAATAAGGTTGAAGAATCAAAGCAGGTACTGTACTCTGGTGCTGAAACTTTGTGGGGGGGTTTAAGGGTTGTTTCTGTGGGTGAGTCATCTCCATTTTTGCCCCTTTCTTTAAACCTGTTGTGTTCCTTGTCAACTCACTTTCTATGGAGTTGTGTCTGTCAGTTTTGGCTGTTACTACCATCTTAGCACTAACATAGATTGCATCACTGATTTAACACACTGTATCTGGTGCCAACTGGTGCCAAAACCCCTAGTTGTTATATGAGACTGGCACAGTATTCCTGTGTTTATCTAATGTGATTTTTCACAGCCAGCCTGTCGGGTAGGAAAATTAATATTTTAACAGGCAAATTAGTCTCAGAGAATTTCTAATGATACCCAGTGTATCCACAGCAGCAACTAAATTTGCCTACCAAATGATGGAAATGTATATATGATGTAGTTGTACTGGATCCTGTACATTTCTGAATACTGACATGCATTCCTGACCCTCTGCTTCCAGGTCTGTTTAGCATATCTGTCTTTGCTTGTGTCCTGGGCATGCTGCCCTCCCAATCAATAAAAATAAATGCAAATCAATACAAATCTGAGGTTCTGCATTGCCCCCCCCCCACAAAAGCCTGCCCCCTAACAAAAATACTGGCTATGTCCATGGTCCTGGTTATGAGAAGTGTTGGTTGCTAGACATACAATTTGATCTGAAATGTCAATACACTGCTGGTGGCAGAAAACCTTTTCTATCCTCATATGGCAGAAGAAATCTGTGTAATTTATAAGATAAAGAAGATAATTGGTTGTCTCTGCAAAATAAGAGGTTGAGGGTTCCAGTCTGTTTCTACTCAGCTGTCTAGTTTATTATTCTAAGCTAGAGATAGTGATGATATGTCTAGTTTCAGAGTTAGATATTCAAATACAAGACTAGAATTGTGGGCCCAAAATTCCTATCTGACATAGATTTCAGGACTTGGGAAATCGCATGTCAACCATTACTGGTGAAGATATGAAGAGACCCTCCTCCCTTCTGCCTGCTACCATTTGTTACAGCAGAGGGTGAAGTAAGGAGTGGAGTGATGGGGAGGGAAGCAGGTGGGGGTGAAGAGGAAAGAGGGATTTTTAGATTGATGACGGAGGTGGGGGTGGGGATTGAAGACACAGAGAGACTGAAGACACAGTTGTCTTCCCAGTGATGGTTTTTTTTGGGGGGGGAGGGTGTTTAACAAAATCAGAATTTGGCTTGGAATTGTAGTCCCAATAAACCAAGCTATTGATCTGAGCTTTTTGAGAAAGGGTTGCATTTCCATGAGCCTTGTTTTGACCCTGTGTTCAGCTTGGCAAAGGAATCCATGCTGGAGGGACACTGTTAAAGATTATCCTGCTTGCACAGACATTCTTTCCTGCCAGCCCCAGTGACTGTAATCTGAAGTTGTTTGACCTAGGATGAGCAGTGACTCCTGACCCCCTATGGTGTTCAGCTGATGGCCAATTTTCCCTTATACTTTATTTTATTCTGCAAAGTCAACACGGTTTAGAAGTACAGAGAACAGCAGGAACTGACCACGAATGAAGACTAAACACCAAAATGAAATGAACCTCGGCAGTGTTAAGCGTTACGCAGAAATGTATGATGACAGATGAATAATGAGCAAGACACCTACGAAAGATTTTGCATGAGTCGGGGGGGGGGGGGAATTGATTTCAAGAAGTTTATTCCAACACTTTCTGCAATTGTGTTTGCATCCTAAGACTGAGACATGGTAAGAGTCAGCATATTGACAAAACAGACTAGTAGCACCCTGCTGGTGCAGCTAAACAGATAATAAATGGCACCATAAAACATATACAGATGGCTAAATATGACTCAGCAACAAGGTGGGGATCCGCTGTCAATTCAAGCAAGCAGTGATTATCTCATACTAATGCAGGCTGTAAATACCATCTTTAGACAAAGAGTATCATTGCCAAAATAGCATGCCAGACTCTCAATTGGAAACCCATCACAGTTAAAGCAAAAGCAAAAACAAACATGAGAGGTTTGATAGATGTGAAGCACACATTGCCAAATAATTGGATCTACTGTTCTTATGCCTGGGAGTCAGATATATCGATGCCAATCCAGCAGTGGATAAAAGTTGCTAAAGCCATCAGAGAAGGTATTTAAAAGGCCATGCCAAGGGTGAGTTCTTATGATCCCCATCAGTTCCTACATTATCTCTCCCTGCTTAGAAGGACCACAGCTCACTCAGGTGGGACTGTATGTTTCCACATGGCTTGGAGCCACCAGGGAAGGACTTTTACATGCTGGAAAAAATTGTATGCCAGTGCACCACTCCCAATTTCGTCGTGTGAAATTACAGCACAAAACTCCTTTGATTTCCTGAGCTAATTGGGGTTGCAAACAGATTTCCTCCTGGAAGCAATTAACATGGACATGAGGGTACACATTCCACTAGATTCCACTATATTTCCAAAAGTAGTTTTTTACCCTGTATGGAAGATCACATAATATACTTTTTGTCCCTGATGTGGTGGTGTCCTCGGAGAATGCTGCAGTTGGGGATACCACCACATCAGGGACAAAAAATATATTGTCTTTGTATTTCAGTTACTCAAGTTTTGATGTATCATGAACAACTTTTTTTATTGATTTATATCACTTAGTATGTTTTGAAAATAGTCTTGAGAGCCGCATTCTTCACTAAAACTCATTAATAATTCCTGGAATGTTTTCCCAAACTTGAAGCTCCTAACTCACATCACATTTCACTTTGGGGAAAATTTGGAAGCAGTTCTAATACCTTCCTGCTTCGGAGAGCCATTTAGAGCTTCATGACAACTCTGCAATGTCCATTAGGTTAAGAGAATGTGACTTGCTCAAGTGTGTCTGTGTCTGGATTCGAACTCAGGTTTCCCACATCCAGACCAGCTCTTCTGAGCACACTGGGCTCAATAAAAGAGGCAGCATCATTATTGCTGACATGTCAGTGATGAACTCAGCACAATAAAGATCTGATTATCATCTCTGCTGTGATAGTTTACGGTTAGGAAAATCTTTCTCTCTTCCCTCCGCCTCCCTTTTAAGGGAGTTTAATTAAATTGCTTGCTAGATATGGTTGATTTTTAAGCATCGGGGTATTTCTGTGCTGCTTCTAGAAAATAAAATTTTGCTTCCTGATGCCAAGGAACTAAACAAATAAAAATACAAGTGCTGGACAAATGGGGTAGGATCCTGGATGCTTTCTAGGCAACTAACACCACTATAGCTGAAATAAAACAACATTTGGGAATCTCTTGGTTCTCTAGAGTAATGATAAAACAAAAAATGTGGCTTTTATTCTAATGGCAAATTGGAAACTGGAGGAAATTTTTTTGAATGCAGCTCCTTCTGAAGGTGATATTACTGGGTGTGGCACAAAATGTTTTAGCATATGAATTATACATTTATCATCTATTTAAAGAACCATTTAATCTGTTTTTCTCTGGTGATTTTAACAGTTCAGCTGATTAATGCCAGCAGCAGTACAGAAAATTGAAAGTAGGATAGCTCCAGGTGTAAAATGTGGATGCTTCATTGCCCTGTTTAGTTAAGTAATAAATTGAAAGCTCATTGGTTAGAAATAATCCTCATTTTATCACACATCTATAGATTTCTTCTTTCCCCATTTTCGATGCCAAACTGTTGTTTAATATTTGCAAACAGCAGATTTAATTTTACATGCTGCTAGACCTTTTGGTATTTATTTATTTTTTAGATGATAAAAATTGCAGCATACCTCATATTTTTAAATAGCACATTAGATTTATTTATGTGCAGTTTCCAGCAGGGCTTATGTGTAACTCTACACAATGACAGCATTTATGAACTGTGCAAGGAGAAAAGATAATATTGACCTGCTCTTGTGATCAAATAACTGCAAAATTCTAAAACTAGAACCATTCGTTGAAACGAATATACAATTAGTGGTGGGGACTATGTGATAATCAACAGTATTTCCCCCTGCTCCTTCTCTGTGCTGAACAGAACTGCAGATCATCCATAGATCTGTGCAACAACGAAAGGATAAAACAAATAATGGTTGATATGCACAGTGCTACACTATGATAATCCAATTATTTCCCATAGTGTGGAAATAACATGCAATTTCCACACCTGTGACTTCAGAAAAGTTGTTATTTGCACAGTCTGGATCTGAATACATAGTAAAAAGAGAGAGAGAATTGCTATGGTGTTGTGGCGCAGATTTACATTTTTTGCTCCCTAAACTCCACAATCACATATTCTCTCTCTCTTCCTGCATGTTGCAATATGTGCTGCCCTCTTGCCCAGTAGGGAATCCAAGCTGATGATCAACCTCCAGCATTTGTCACAAACATGACACCTGAGATGACGAGTTGCATCTCCACAGTGGGAAGGAAGACAAGGGAGAAGGGACCTGTACTTTTATAGCTGTTCCACCTGCCAGTTAGAGAGAGGAAGATCAGATGTTAGGTGAATAAGCCATTAATACTAAAGCGTACTAAAATGTGATACAGTGCTCTTTGCTGTCACTGGTCCATAAACATTTGCTTCGCTTAACCAGTTTTTTTGTGTGTGTGATATTTCTTCTTAGGTAAAGCCTGTGATTTAGCCTGGTCTTTCAAGAATTCAAAGCCCAACTGCTCTATCAGTCCCCAGGTCAGAATTTGAGTTGGCCAACTCCCAAGCTGAGGCAAAGTGCCTCGAGGGATTTGGGTGCAGGGCCATCTTATCCATAGGTGCTAGGGTGTGCGGCACCTGGGCGCCAGGCTCTCAGGGGCACCAGGCCAAGAGTCTGGGGCCCAAGAGTTGAGTCCGGGGAAGTCCGTCGGTCGGAGCTCTGCAGGCGGCTCTGCACCGCAAGTAAGGGGGCAACTGAGCCAGCGAGATGATGAAGTGGCTGGCCGGCTCTGACCTTCTGCGCGCCTGGTACTGGGCAACTGGGGAGGGGGGCGCCGGGCGGATCTTTGCACCCTGGTGCCGCATATACTTAAGATAGCCCTGTTTGGGTGCTTATTCAAAGAGAAGTAGGATATTTACAGAGCTACTGCAAGAGCCAAAGCAAGGACCACTGAGCACTTCACAGCACCTTATTAAATACAGACGTTTAAAAAAGATGATAGAATCAAGCATCTACTAAAATGTTTCTAAGCTTACCAAATAAGGAAAACAAAAAGGTGTGGAGGGAAAGGGAAGACCTTTGCGACATTGCAACTTATGTTTAGCTTAAAAAACATGCCAAGTTCAGAAGGAGGGGGGAGGAGATCCTTTGGGACTAGTAGGTCTACTTAGCATTCGTGGCAATGATTTGGAGAGGCAGTAGCTCAGCAAGAGAAAAACGTACATCTCTAAGTTGAAGGAAGATATCAGGCTTGAGGGGGGATAAGGTGGATGAAGAGCTCCAATGATACTGACTTAGGGATGGGGGAGAAAATTGGTTTGATTTGCATTTTAATGCAAATCTACTTAATTTTCAGTTCCTGCAATAATATGCGAACTGAAACACAGCTGCCACACAAAATTCGCACTTGTCTGAATATTGTGATGCAATTCTTCAACCACATAGGGCCAGATTCAATTAACTGGTTCTGCAAGTGAAAGCTCATGCAATGTCTTCTACAATTGTGGGAGGCCTGAATATCCTTGGTGTGTGTCATTTTTTTTATTTGACAAACTGTTTTTTGAAAAAAAGCAGGGACAGGGAATGTGGAGAGAGTCTGTTTTATTGTTTCTTATTTATAAATATTATATTTATATCCATTCCACTTTTCCTTAAAATAACTCAAGATGACATTCATGCCATCTTGAGGTAGATTAGGCTGAGAGATGGCAGCTGGCCCAAGTTACACAGTAAATTCCATGCCTGATTTTAACTCTGCTGTCCCAAATCTTAGTCCACTGAGTATCCCTCTAGCTTATTCTACACTCTAGGGGGGGGGGGAATTGCAGAAATGGATAAGCTGATGGAAAGGAATAATTATCTCCCATTGGTCTGGAAATTCATGGGGTTCCTTTTTAACTACCCTGCATGTCACCTTTAAGAGCATCCAATTCAGGCTGCAGCCACATTCATACTTACCATGGAGCAATCCCTGTGGAATTCAGTGGGGCTTACTTCTGAGCAACATGTCATTATTGTGGTATGAGCCCATTTAGAAATGGGCACCCCTCCATCTCAAAACAGTTAACGTGCTTAGTATTGAAAAAATGAAGTGTTTAAGTGTCCACTGTTTCTTTGCAAAGGAGGAGGATAGGGAGAAAACCAGAACAGGTCAAGGGACACATAACTTTTCTCCCAGCAGAGAAGCAGCTGTGACAATAGGGACACCTTCTGAACCAAAGTAAGACACTTTTCAGTTTAGTTAGGTGCTAACCATTTGTAAAACTGTAATGCTTAAGTGTTGCAGCTTAAGTATTTTTGCAAGGGAGGAGGATGGGGAGAAAACCAGAACAACTTGGCTACACCTCTGTGGCCTCTCACTGGCCCAGCCCCCTGGAGATCTCCTAGCAGTCCCACCAGCCATCCATTGGGCGCCATTGATCACTGTAAGTGCATGCGTGCAAATCACTTATTGGAAAGTGGTCCATGTCAAAATCTTTCTGACATGTAAACTTTCCACATGCATGGAACTCTTGACGCTTTTCATATAAGCAATCTTCCTGGCATTCTAAAATGATTCCAGATGACACATTTCTGCCCAGTAGTGTAAAGTAACTTGGCTAGGGCAAGACTGTAAACTGCTTTGAGATTTCTGGATCTGCACGTACAATAATTTCCATGTATAAAAATCAGCCAACTGTCTCACTCAGGAATTTTAATGTAAGAATAACAATAAAATGCTTTCTATCAATTGTGCTTATCCAACGTGAATTGCTTCTGAGATTTAGGTTTCCGTTTTCACCTCCAGTCACTTTGAAAGATTTGTTTACTTACTGCCCGTGATATATCGCTCTTGTGAACATCAGCCAGGGATAAACTGGGATATAATTTGGACTACTACGGCAGAGTGGTCTAATTAAAATCTAATCAACAGCATGGGGAGAAACACCAAGTGAGAATCCTTTTAACATCAACTCCTTGAGGCTCCTTGTGTCGTCTATATGCACAGACACTGCGCACTGAGGCTGAAGGCTTGTTAGCATGCTGAACACATTTTAGCTGCAATACTGCTGTTCCTTTCAGGCTCCGACATGGGGTAATCTTATTCTCAGCTCAGTGATTAAACCTATGCAACCTTTTCTTTTCTGGTGGACTGAAGGGGGGAGGGGAAGGTGCAATTAAAAAGAAAGAAAGAAACGTTCACCCAGGACCTTGCCGGAGATGGTCTAATTATCATCTGTAGCCATAGTAGTTTGAACTGGGGTCTCTCCCTCTTTCCCCCTCTTTTCTTTTCAAGGAGCTGGTGTCTGTTGCTTCATCAACCCAGAGGCCATATACTCTTATCTCATTTGCAAGGACACTGACAAAAAAGAGGCTAGAGCTATGCCTAGCCGTACACAAGGAGAAAGAACTGGCAGTAATAGCCCTGGACTAGGCATCCAAGTCAAAGAAACATCTGAAATCATCCATGGGGGAAACAAATTTGAAAAGGGGAGGGTATATTGGATGCCCTAGGCACATTAACGCTTCAGCTGCTGGCAGGACAATCCTTCACATGTGCACTCAGAAGTCTGTCCCACTAAGTTCAGCGTGGGGTTTATGTATAGGACTGCAGCCTGAAAGATACAGGTGCCAGTCCATTAGTGAAACTGAGGTGTTTGCAGTAGCACAGATTGGCATAACTGTTTCAATTAAACAATGCGGAATATTCATTCTCTGTGCTGTGGTTTCTTAGCAGCTCTGCAGCCCTTGGGCTGTCTGAAGAAGAAAGCATATTGTTAACCACTTCTAGACCATTGAGTGCAATTCTGTCACCGCACTGAGGCAGCAGTTCCCCAGGTATTCATGTATGTGTTACAATGCTTGCCTCAAATTGTTCTTACTATGATCTTTATTTTATTTATGCAGCTCCATCAATGTAGGTGGCAAAGTAACATCAGTGGCCCAGGTAGGTCCCTGCCCCAAAGAGCTTATGATCTAGAATGCATTCTAAATTGCAGAGATTATGGAAGAAGAAGATGGAAAGGGGTGGCCAAGGTGACAAGAGGTAGAGAGGCAATGAAAACAAAGGCAATTCTTTGTAATGCAGCCATGGCCTACCCAAATGCCAACTTCTTCCATCTTCTTCCCCTCTGTTGTCTCCACAGCAGAAATACTGTCCAAAGCTTTAGATAGTTCTGAGAAGTTAGGGCAGAGTCCTAGGAACTGCAGAGGTGAAGGGTGGGTGGCCAACAGCATGTCTATTAGCAACAGGGTTCCCTTTACACAGGAGCAGCTGACTTTGCCCACAGAATGGATACTTTTAATATAACTAGGAACACAATCAATGCCACTGAGGCATATGTCAAGTTACAAAATTCATATGCTAGTGAGCATTCTGTGCATTCTTTATCTTGACAGTAATCTTGCAAGGTCATCTGTGTTCCCATTTTATAGAGAGGTAATTGAGGTTTAGAACCAATCTAGAAGTTATTTGCTGCAGAAAGAATCTTACACCAGTGGTATTTTAAGCAGCTTTTAGAGGGACAGCTAAGAGAGGGCTATGCTATCTTCTTTCTCTGGCCACTGCTTTCCCAGTTGCCAATCTCAGCAGCTCTCCTCACCTTGCCCCAAATTCCAGATGCAGGAAGAAAGGGTATATGGAGTGGATACAGAGGGAGGAACTGGTGGGCTGTAAGTCCACAATTTCCCCAGTGCTTTTCTGAAGAGGTTTCACAGTATAGATCAGGGGTGCCCTCAGTATAGATCAGGGGTGGCCAACTCTCAAGAGACTGTGATCTACTTTCAGAATTAAAAAGCGGCAGTGATCTACCCCCTTTTTTAGGGGTTAAAAAAAGCTTTAGGGGGAGAGTTCCATTTTTGAGGGGGTTAAAGGCAAGGGACAAAGGGGTAAAGTCACTCACAAAAAGATTGCTACGGATATCTATCAAATGTTCCACCTTTTAAAGTTATAAATTTATATAAAATTAAATAAAAATGTTGCAGTCTTTTATTTTTATTTTTTTTAATCTACAACATTAGCAAAATCTGTGATCTAAAGTGAGGAAGGAATCAGGCCTACCATCAGTACTCAGCATTCTCAAGTGCCTTGGCAACATCCAGCGGTACTGACATCTGCCTTGACATATCATCCATCTGTGGCCTCTGCCAATCAGCCTCCTTCCAGCTGTGTTGCTGACCAGCGTAGTTGGCAGGTCTCCTGTGCTTCCACTGCTTCTAGGACACTGCCAATGCTGGAAGGTCACCACTTTCAGTTTCCCACAATGCAACGTCTCACAGCATCAAGACGGCATTGCCTCAGGAGAACTCAAAACTTGTAGCCACCCTGCGCTGATCAGAGTTGATGCTGTGCCAGCAAAGTTCACGTGGGGAAGGTTACAATCACTAGCTTGCAGAGGCCTCTTGTGGTGTTGTGCCTGATCAGTGGTGGCACCAGAGGGAGGTAATCAACAGCATCATGCTGAGGGCTCACGCAAGCCTGAAACCAGCCCTCCACAGATCGCTACCAAAAGCAGACGTTTGCTGAGAAGGAGAAAAATATCAATCTAGAGCTCAGGAATCCCATCCTTGCTTTATTTTAACAGTGTGAGCTGCAGACACATCAAATTATAAACAGGACCAAAGTGGAACCATGCCCACTTTGGTGCGCAAAAGGAAGTGCAGGAAGCAGCCCATGTTCCAAGCAGGTGCAATGTGACAGGGTCTTGCATGACACTGCCATTTCTTTTATCAGTGGGGATTGGGAGAGACACAGATAAGATTTGCTGCTTCTGCTAAGAGTGGAGTCCAAGAAGACTGCACAGGTGCAATGTAGCCTGTGAGCGTCCAATGTATATCTCAGCTCCGAATACTTGCCCTAACAAGCATATTCTCAATGGTTCTGCTTCTCCTTTGTGCCCTTGTGTAATCTCAGGCTCAGGTCTCCTGGCACTTGTAAAAATGCAATGGAGTGTTGAGAACAGTAAGAGGCATTGGCAGTAGTTAAAACAGCAACTTGGTTAAAAGGGATGGAATTGTTTGCTTGGGAAAAGCAGGTTCCCCCTGGGTCTGTGACTCTGCGTGCACAAAGCAGTTAGAGATCTGCTTAGAGATCAAATGTGCCTTTCTCCAACATGACTAAGAATTGCAAGATGTCGTCTATTCTGTTGAAATGGCAAGCTCCTTGAAAGTTGTCGTAACACAGAGAACAGAAAGGAACGGGATGTAAGATTGCTTGAGCGAGCAGCAAAAGCTCATTATGATGATGATGATGATTTAAATTACATGTCAGAGGCTGGGTTTTAAGGGCTCTTTAACTGGGTGTCTTTGAGGCTGACAATTAATTGCAGGTGTCAAAGACAGGCAAATTCCATCATGGGTGCAAATCTTGGGCGAAACAAAAGACGTTGGCACCAATGCCAGGCCCTCAGGGCTTATCCCGCTCCACCTATTCAAGTGAAAAGCAAAACATCCATTGATCTGACAAAGCAGGATCAGGTCCAAGTAATTCAGCCTTGCAACAGCAACCAAGGTCCTTTTTTATTTTTAAAAAAATGTATATTGACATGCTGTTGACTAGCAAGCGCTGCTCATTATGAATGCTGGGATTACTTTACAGCTTAGCGCACTGGCAGCTCTAAACAGCCGATGACCTTTGCAAAATTGGAGCTTGAGAAATTCCAACCTATTGCCTGCGCTTCTGCGTGTTGTGATCCCCAGTGCAAGAAAATCAGATCTATTAGTAGGCACAGCGTAGAATCTGACATGCACCACAGCTACACTGTAAAGGCAAACCAATTCATTAGCAGCCCTGGTTACTCAGTAACTTGCGTGTGTTCTCAGCGAAACAGCCTGCCATCGCTTTCTGCCAGGTGCTCTTGTTCGCTTCAGCGAGTAAGTGCGGTTAAGGACAAAAATGTGTACTTAACTGGCCAATAAATCTCTCTTAATACTTCTTTTCCCCATCTGACCTCCTGCCCGTGAATATCATTAATGCGATGGGCGGGTGGGAAATGGGGATAGTTAAATGGCCCAATGGATACCTCACGGAGGTCATTTCACACCCTTGCAACTCACTGGGAGGATAAGTTTGGGAACATCTCAGAGGTGAGGACAAGGCACAAACGGTTTCATTTCCCACCACTCCACAATGTCACTCCTGCAGTGAAATAGAAGGACATGCCTATTCACTTAGCTCTCTTGGTCATGGAAGGAGTGTCCCCCACAGTCACAGACTTAAAAGAAGATTAAAAAATAAGAATCATAACAATAGATATGGTAGCTCTGAACAAAATGAGTATATGCAAATCCCTTTTAGCTCACTCCTTCCCGTGAGGTATTGCATTTTTACCTGTTAAAAGGTGAAGAATATTTTGAATATATGATGGGTGGATAATTGGTCCAGCTACCCCAACATTGCTCTGACTGGCAGCCACAATGCAGGGTCTCTGGCAGGAATTTTTCTCAGCTCCTTTATCTGGAGATGCTGTTCTGCAATATTCTGCATACCAGTCATGGGCTATGCCACTTGCCTAAGACTACAGTATTCCCTCTCCCAACTGTTTCATTGCATTCACCATCTCTCTTGCTTTGCATCCCATTTCATTGTTGAATTCACATGCAGGCGTATTTGTTTGAAATTACTGGAATACTTACAGTGCAATCATTACACACCTACACACATCTACCCACTGAATTCAGTGGAGTTTTCTTCCGCGTAAGTTGTTACAGAACTGAAGCTTAACGTCAACATCAACAACAATAATAAGCCGAGTGTGTCATACACGTTGCAAAAAAGATTAATAGGATTGGGGAATATATTAAATGCAAGGGATATGTGTCTCAAAATAGGGAAATAGAACCATTGCCAAAATGGAACAATAAATAGCAATAAATAAGTAGCCAATTAATTAAATTTGTGGGATAGGATCCAAGAAACTTCTCAAATTGTTCTGTACGCCCAGCAGTTCTATGGGTTTGTACTGTATTTGTTAAATAGGTGCTCTTTCCAAATCACGTGGCAATCTACTTTTAAAACTTTCAAAGTGGTTTTGGTATGACACGGGGTGAGTGGATTGCCTGCTCCTTAAAGAAAAGCTGGACGGGAATAACCATTACAATCTGACTGGGCATGCCCAAGTCCTTCTTTTGATCTCGACCATACACTGTCATTTCCTCTTATGCTTCCCTCCACCCTTCACCACCCAATAAGCTGCCATCTTTCATCACAAAACAAGGTAAGCAGCATTTCTTTTATTTCCTGAAAGAAAATAAGCTCTTTCAAACCTGTGTAGTATAGATGTATAATATGGGCAACACATGGACAAGCCATAGCCTTTCCAAATGAGTGATCTTATTCAGTCATAACGTTAGCATCTAAATGAAACCACGCTTGCTGGCAAGAGTAAAACCAGATTCTGTAATAATGGCCACATAGTTTTATTTTTTAAATACGTGTGTGTGTGTGTGTGTGTGTGTGTGTATGTGTATGCGCGCGCATGTGCGTGCACACACACACACACACATATCAGCAGAGAAATCAATTATGGATTCGCCCCTCATCTGCTCCTTAGACACATCTGAAGCTTTGACGTTGTGAATTCCGTTTATTTGCTGCTGGCCTAATAATCCCCTGCATGCTGGGAAAAACCTTTGTTCTCTGACAGAAGTAATAAAGCTGTCTCCACGATTCCCCCTTGTGAGACAAGGAGTGCTCCCGTTTTATTTAATCGGCTGGTGTGCTGCCTTTTCAAAGTAAACACTTCACAGGGACCCAAGGCAGAAAGACATGCCAATGACAGGTCTGCCATCATGTATTTTTTTTAAAAGAGAGCTCTAGCCTCTCTCTTTTTTTAATATAATAATAATAATAATAATAATAATAATAATAATAATAATAATAATATGTCCTCACTTAAAAAATAAACTCAGCCCTTCATGAGAAACTCAGGTCAAGCAGGCCTTGACTTGGAGCACGTATCTCCTTGTGGAAGTGCTTCAGGTCCCTTTCCTGAATGACTCCCCCTCTCCGCCTTTCCCTATTCCCCAAGTCTTCATTCACTTGTTCCCAGTGAATAGAGAGCAGGGAGAAAATGAAGCGATCTTAACGACAGCAGGAGGCCGGCTGCTTTCTTTTAAGCATGTCCTGAGCCCAGTCACCCAGAACAACTTGTGATCCCTGGACAAAGCCCCTCGCAGCAGGTGGCCATATCAAGAAATTTTCCTCCTGGAATTAGATATTATCCCAGGAATCACTAGTGAGTCAAACATAATGCCCCATCCTGCTGGGTCAAGTAGGATTTCATTTCAATTTCTTTACACAACGATGCGTTTCATCTTGTCTGCGCACAATGACAGTGCTCAGGCATGAAATAAATTGAAGTGCTTGAAAGGCTGAATTATCCCTTGAACCTGCAGCATTTCCGACCCCCAAACATACATTGTCAAGTGAGTTCCTGATAAGCGGGATCTTCAGCCAGTGTTTGTGCTGCTTGGCTTCCTTTAATCATACTCCCTTTTGTAAAAGGGATTTTGAGGGGGGAAAGATAAATCATTGCTGAGGAAAAAGGTCATTTTCAAAAGGCTTTAAGAGCTTCATTTTGTGTGGCTTTTCAAGGTGAAACAGGTAATTCAGTGCAGTGGAAGTCTTTTGTATTCAACTTAATTCACACTTCACACCATCACCCAAAAAAAGAGAAAGAAGTAATGAAATAAGCTTGAACAAAGTCCTTTATTAAAAGCGTTTCCCATACATATGTGAGGTGAATTTTGTTGTTTGCTCACACACAACACTGAACATTAAAAAAAGGAAAGAAACTTATTTAAAGCTCTTTAGCCAGGCTTTCACCCACCTATTGCTCCACTTTCGGTGTATTTTATTTGCTCCAGTAAAAAAGAAAAAGAAAATGAAACCACGACTCCTTTCCTCCAGTCATCATTTCTGTATTCCCTTCCCTGGTGTACAGATGCACATTTTCAGGCATGGATTTGGACAAAATGACCAGTGAGCCTACCGCTGAGGAAAAGAAATCCAGAATAGACACATTTGTATTCTACGAAGGTGAAATGAAGAAGAGCCTTCCTATCTCTATCTCTGTATCTATATCCTGCTGTTTTTACAAGTTGGCCAGGAAAATAATTGTTTTGCTCAAGTACTGGTTAGAAAACAGGAAAAAAAATATTATGAAGAGAAATAGTCAGTAGGAGAGGAAACAAATATGTGGTGCAGATGTGGGATGTTATGGAGATTAGATAAGGCAAGCCTCAGATATTGCTCTGTGTTACAGTGGTTAAAATCTGAGATTTCATTTCTTTTAGTGAAAGTAAAGATACCTGTCAATTAAAGAAACGTTTTTCATCCACCCCAAAATAAACATTTCATGGTACTTTGTAATGACAAAAGGCTAATGTTTTGTGATTGTTATATTGTGCAGTGTATTTTTTATGTAAGCAATGCATAATAGAATATATCATTCAGCCAAACAGAAAATTCCAGTGAAAGCTATTATATGAAACGACTGATAGTTGAATTCAAATTCAATAAAGCAATGGAAGACTTAAAAAAAAATTCAACAGGAACAATTATTTTGATGAAATCAGCATTTATTTCAAGACAATTCAAGAAAAGTTATACAGTTTCATTACTGTGCTTTTCTGATTTCTTTGCAAACCATATACACACACAGACACCACACATACAGAGAGAGAGAGGTGCACACCCCAGAATGTTTATAACAATTCACATTTTAGAGGGGAAATATGAATATGTATTTTGTGACATAAAATAAATTTGAAAACATTTATTGAAATGCATATTGAGAAAAGTTTGTATGAATTAAATAAAAATTTACAGTAATGCAGAAATGGGATGGAAAAATACATGTGAAACAGACACAGACTGCAAAACAGCCTGATTCATCCCTCTTTTTAATATAGCAGTAGGCTATGATATGGGTTCTGATGCTTCACTGGATAATGACTTACAACACAGGAATGGCGTGACTAATTCCATGTCTAAGTAACTTTAGAGTTCTCTCCCCTTAATGCTGTGTATTGTGGAAAACACAGAAATACTGATAAATGAGAGAAGCGCGTTTTGCGATCACATTTTCCCTAATATAAAAAAAGGCAATGCACTTTAAAATTTCTTAAGGAGAGGGCAGCAACAGATACTTGGATGTACTACTTTTGAAATGGTTACTTTTGAAGGGAGTAAACAAAAGAGTGTGACAGTTCCACTACAAGAAACGAGCACATGCAGAATTCAACAGCGTTTGTTACAGGCAATCCTTTCATGCAGGGCAAATAGGACTTTCAAAGGTTTGCTTCAGCTGCTGCAAGGAACTTGAAAGAACAAGCAGCACTTCCACTGAAGATCAAAAAGTCTAAACTCCGAGGTCTAGCATTGGATTCCATGTCTGAGTGTAGTCATGCTCTAGTAGCACAGCGGAGTATTGTAATTTTTCTTTTCTGCAAGAATATTAACGGAGTTCATTTCTCCACAGCAGAATCCCATCAGAGCCAAGTGCCTGTGCAGGGAGCATATGCACATCACTCCTGGTAACAAGGGAAGTTATGCTCCAGTCAATAGAAAACGAAGGACTACTTATTACTGTCATATGGGTAATGGGCACTTTAATTTGTATGGAAGATTCCAAGATAAAAGCACATTTGTCCTTTCTTTCCCCCCAAGCTGCCCTTCTGGGTGGGGAAGAAGCAATTTTATTTGTGCAAAAAAGCAGCGTAGAGAGCCAATGGGGGAGATAATAGTTGACCATTCATGAACGTATATAAAGTGGTACCTCTGGTTACGAACTTAATTCGTTCTGGAGGTCTGTTCTTAACCTGAAACCATTCTTAACCTGAGGTACCACTTTGGCTAATGGGGCCTCCCGCTGCTACTGCCGTGCGATTTCTGTTCTCATCCTGAGGTAAAGTTCTTAACCTGAGGTACTACATCCGGGTTATCTGAGTCTGTAACCCGAGGTGTAACCTGAGGTACCACTGCAGAATAAATTTAGGGCCTGGTCCAGCAGAAGGGATTCACTATCCGCAGAGATTCCGTGATCGATCCATATTCCAGGTAATGAGGTTCTGCTTGCAGGTTCAAACTTCTGTGGAAGCCAAAACAACTTCCATACAAAGTGTGGTCTTTGGAGAGGTAACTCTAGAGCTTTTGGCTCCATCCTAAATACAGTTACTAGGGAGTGGTTCCCATTAAACTCAACTGGACATACTTCTGGGTAGACATGCCCAAAGTTGGGCTGCTAGGTTTTCTTTTTTTAAAAAAAGTCTCTCTCTTTAATGGCATCTGGGAAATTAGCAAAACAATTCTGTTCTGCTTTGGGAACGAGTCCTTCTGTGTTGTTTACTGCATTTTGCAATTTTATTTGATTTTTATTTATGGTTTATGTGCTGCTGTTTAATCAAAATATTTTTATGTTGAAATATCATAATTATTTGAACAGCTCTTTGGGAATTTGGACTAAAAAGGGGAACGGATAAATCATGTAAAATAGGTAAATAAATTAGTGTGCTTTGGCGCTTTAACAGAAATGTCTATGTTGGATTTTTTAATGTAGCTTTGATGGCTTTCCTTAGGGTCCCTATTTCAAAACAACTACTGGATTGGGAATCTGTGTTGTTGTTTTTTATCTTTATACCTGTCCCTGTCATCTGTCTCTCTCCTTACAATAAATTCCATGAAGTCCACGGCAGAATATTATACACACACACACACAATACAGAATTCTTTATTTGGATTCCGAATGGAAGCAGGTGCCATCACAAAATGAGAATGCGCAATTGTGAAATGAACACAATATAGCAATATAATGCAGAATTGTAATGACACCCAGCAAGGCAGAAAAAGAAACATGCGGACAACAAGGTGTAAGTTACAAATCAGGCAGTGAGTCCAGGTCCTGACTGGGGCCAGAAAAGAAAAATTGATCATACCTCTTGCTGGTTGGTTTTAGTGAGGGGATTAAAGGTGAGGAGGGTAAGAAATGAATGAATAAAAACAAATTATGTGGAAAGCTTTGTAAAGAACCAGCAGATGATTTTTGAAAGTTCAATTCCACCTTAAATAAGATGGAAGAATTTCCTGCCTATTAACATTAGGCATGTACCCTCATTGTATTATTTTCGACATCTACCAATAACTTTTCCATTTAGGCACACCTACAAAGTCCTGCAATGTTATTACAATCATTTAAATTGTTTTAAAATTGTTGATTTTTAACTACATTGCATTTCAGTATGTCTGCTAATTTTATTGCATTGTCTATGGTTCTATGTAAACAGCTTCAATGTTTTTTCTCATTAAGTGGTATGTAATCATTGTTAAAATAAAGAAATAAATTTCTGGAGAACAAAATTCGCCAGAATTTCTGGAGAACAAAAAAATAAAATAAAAAATACAATTTCTTAATGTAGAAATTGTTCATTTTCATTTTTATATAGGATGTACATTTTTCCTATTCTGTAGGACACACTTTTCTAGTCAATAACATTTTAAGCAAAACCAGTCCCTCCCCCCCAACTCCATTTTTAAAAGGACATTTTCTCCTGATTTCATTAGAAAGGATGAATCAAGATGTCATCTGTTTGACTGAATACAACGTATCAGGACTAATGGATGATTATTGCTGGAGGGCAAGATGGATGCTAAATAAATCAAGAAAAAATGTAGCTACTTTTATTTTATTATTCTATCTGCACTCTTAAAGAATAAAATATTATTTGGGTGGGTAATAAGGAATCAAAATACTTCTCTTTCGCTTGCAATCAAATTACTTCTCTTTTAAAAACTTGCTCAATAAAGGATATGTGGTTTATAAGGATGGATATGTCCCAATCGGAATGTGTCATTTTGAAATACTTTGAGTGATCAAAAATACAAATACATGCTGCCAAATGCAACACAGGATAATCCACAGATTCTAAAGCACAACAGGGACATGTAGAAATACCTAGTTTATAAGCAAACCTCTGAGTTTGTAAGAGTTATTCCTCTTTCTTCTTTATTTTAGCTAGAATTAACTATTTTCCCCTACATTCTTAATTCATTTAAAACCAAAATATCTACCAATTATATGTAAAGATAAGAAGGATTTCCAATATGGCAAGATAATAATTTCCATGGCACTCACTATTTAACATGAATTGTAGGGAAAGAATTTGCAATGCCATTTATCGTATTTACAGTATGGGAAGAAAAGACCCTAAAGGCATAATGGATTCTTTCAGATGTCTGGATGCTTTTTCTGAAGATTAGCAGGTAATTATCTGCTTTTAAAAAAATATTGCACTTGGGTTTAGGAACATCACAAGGAAAAGATATTGTCATTTTGATGCCTCGAGTCCCAAATGAACCTCAGAATGGTACAGATGCTCGTACATTATAATGCTTTTTTTTTTTTAAGAGCTGGGTTCAAAATTAGTTCAAGTGTAATCACAGAAATATGGAGCAAAAGCCAATTTACTAGAAGTCAAAATGCGGTTAATTATATGTTAATCCATGTCTGCATTTGTACGTCTACATTTTGGCTGCATTGAGTGTTTTAAGCCAAGGCACAGTCAAAATAGACCAATTCACACATGGGACGAGGCTTCCACGTATGGCTCTGTATTGGTTTGGGGTGCCTGGGAAAAAAAAATCCTGCAGTCTGCCATCATGCTCGGAACAAAACGTAGGGGAAAACAGTCTCTGCATTCTCCTGTTATATTTAGTTAAAGTGCATGCACATATCATGTTAGAGCCAGTGGGTTTTGCAGATGCATCTGTAAGAAACAGGATGTTGGACTCGATCAATCTTTGGCCAAATCCAGCTTGGTGCTCCTTAGGTACTTAGGAGAAAACCCTTACAGTATTGAGTTCTTCTGCCTTCAGTTCAGCATGGTGCAGGAATATAGGAAGGAAGGGAGTCCTCCTCTAGTCTTCCTTTCAAAGCTTTGTGGTCCTTTCCCCAATGTCTGGAACCCGAGTCTCTTCACTCAGTTTCATTGCCTGTGATTGTGAAAGGACAGGACTTTCAGATCTGCACAGTTATGAGGGGTATCACTCACAAATTCCACCACTGATCCAACACACAGGGACTGCATAACTGGGTCCAGTCAGATCACTTTCCCCAAATCACAACACACTTGTCAATTGATTGGAACGTTGAGAACCTTCTGCTTTTTGCAGTCTAAGTAGTTGAGCACAAACCTCAAAGCATAAATGCCAGGGCTTGTTCCAGTGTTGATGGGCCTATTGGCAGAATGCCACCCCGACAGGCACCCTCCTGCTTTGGCAGGCTTCCTCTGCTTCACCTGCAGGGGGTTGGATTAGATGACCCAAAGGACCCCTTCCAACTCTACAGTTCTATGATTCTATGAACAGCAGCAGTGGCAAGCAGTGGTTTGTGACTGGGTTCTGGCTATTTCCTTTTCCACAATAGCCTGGTCTTTATAACAGTTGTTGCACAATTTTCTACAGATAGCTCATGGTCGCCTGGATTGGAGAAAGAGCCCTTTCACATTTTACGTACCTCCCCCATTCTCTCTCTCTCTCACACACACAGAGAGACTGTAACAGTAGGTACAGATGCCTTATACTCTTCAATGTTTAAATCAAGACAAAACAAAGTATTTCTTCACACCTCCATCCTGGCTGGCAACAACCAAGGTGTCACCACTGCCACACTGCCCTTCCCCTCACGTGCTAGTGCTGGTGTTTGTGCTTAACCCCTGTCGACCATTCTTTCCAAGAAAAGCACACTTCCCCTAGCCCCTTTCTCACCTTTCTCATCTGTAGGCAAAGTGGATGTGGTTGATGTATTGTGATCAGTTTGTTGGGTCCCAAGTTGTACCGTCTTGGTCTAAAACCTCACCATGGAGATTTATTTCATGCAAAGCGGGCATCGCCAGAGTCAGGAAGTGCCAGATTTCTATATTCTTATAGAAGCTGAGAACTCGATGTGGTGTCCTATACCGATGACACAGAGAAACGTTTAATGAACTGTCTGACAATTTGCCATCCTTATGAGCCTCCTGTGATATTCAGAGTAACCAGTTATAAGGGAGACAACTGCTCCGTCTCTAAGTATCCAGCTGACCAGCCAGCCTGCCAACTCTAGAGCGGAATTTGTTCATTAGCAAACTCAAGCCAGTCATCAGGATGTGCTTGCAGCATTTATTGCCAACTTAATGTCAGCATAAAATGTCCGCTGAATTCCCCCAACAACAGCAGGAGCCGCTAAACCAGCTGAACTTCGGCCACACTACCAAATTAATGGGCAAAATCATTCTGCAAATAACACTTTTGTTAGTGTAATAGGGATATTGAACTAAGCACGTCTTCCTCTATGGCCCAACAGTGACTAACTCTGGAGTCTTTGATACTACGGATACAGCAAACAAAAATGACCTCTAACGATTTATTTAAACACCAGCTTGTATTTACTGTTTCTCAATTTGCACAAATGGGGCAGATATAATTCATTTAATTGGTATGGACTCATCTTTGCTTTGGTTCTCCTTAGAGAGCCTTGTAGTTTAGGAATTGCAGTATCATTTCTCTAGTGTTTATCCAGTCAATAGCCATAAAGTGCAATTGGTAGCATCTCTCTACAGTTGCATTGTTTGCAAATAATTAGAACATTGGTTGTCGTTGATCTTAGTGGACTTGCCCATTTTTTACTCTCTCTTTTTTGCAGCATATGCATTTGTTATTAAACTGCAGAGTAAGCACAGAATAAATACAAAAAACATGCCCATAAATTTAAAAACATCCGTTATAAATCAGCAAAGCCAATAGTGTTTCTAACACCAATGTTATAAAACACTTCTCGGCCTCCTCTGTATGAAACAACAACAAATCAGCCAGCAGTGATTAAGAACTGGCTCAAATTTAAGTGGTTTTTCTGGATAACAACAATAAAAACCTTCAAAACCCTTAGCCCAACCGTTGAATTGCTTCAGGCACAAATCCAAGACACGGCAGGTAGTCCTTAGGATGGCACAGGATAAATAAGCCTGATTTGTGGGCTGCAGATCAGGACCATGGGGCAGATGGGTTGGACAACGACTGTGAACCATCCCAGAAGATGCCATAGTGAAGATGCCAAATCTCATGCTGTGCTTCAGACAGCCTAGAGGCGGCCTCCTCAAATTATCTTAAGGTATGCGGCAAGAACATTTAGAATCAGAATCAGCTGCAAACTGAATCTGATCTTGCTTCAGGGGGATTCAAGAGGGGCTTGTCCTTTAACCAAAGGAGGTTAGGTGGGTTGCAGGTGTGGGGAAGCAAATCAGGTAATATGCATTGGGTGAAGACATCTGTACCCTTTCATTACTGTTTACAGCAACATAAAAATCCTACTTGAAACAGTGAGGAAAAACAGCATTGCGGCATTCTAAGCTGCTAATGTATACACAACTCCCCTGCCCATCCTTCTCTTTCTCTTTCTCCATATTATGTCTACATGTGTCTACATTCATCAGAATTGCCTCCATTATGTTCTGAGCAATGCAAAGAACTGGGGAGGAGGATATTTTTTTTTGCTTGGAGTTAGCAAAAATGGGCTAGAATCGTTTCAAATCGAAATAATTTTTATTGCTGAAAATGATTCTAAAGGTGATTTGACCCAGGATAGAAGAAGCTGCAACCACTGGGCATCTTTTGGGATCATTTTCTCATTTTAGGATTTATGTACTGGGACAAGAAAGGGAGGTCATTTCCAGGGAGTGAGATTCAAACTTTTTGGCCAGCCGCAGCCATGGCTGAAATCACCCTATGTTAGACAGCAAGAGGATGCACAATTCTGAGAAGTGGGACTTTTTGAAAAATGGCTATCATAGCTTGCTACTAAATCCAGCTCTCTAGAATCATTTTCAGCAGTAACAATAACCAATCCCCAATACTATTAACTACTCCACACCCCAAATTTTTCCACTCCTGACTTGGGCGCAGTAATATATGCTAGCTGTTTGTAACTTGTGGCAATAATGACTGGTGGCTGCAGCGGTACTCTGAAGTTTGAAAGTGCACTCTTCCAAGATTACTAATCAGCTCATTAAATACTTAAATTGTCATAATCTCATGTCACAGTCCTTAATGTCATCAGATATCACTTCTCTCTGGAAATCTGCTAATTGTTAAAACATACTCGCTCCGCTTCATGATAGGTACTTTATATAGTTGTCAGTTCAGGAGACTAGCCTACTTTGAATTCAGCGATCGCAACCTTAATGTTCCCAAATCTGACAAATGAAGCATGTGGGCTCCTGTTTCTTTATGCCAGTAGCGCCTAAGTTTGGATCCAAAAGGCCTAGGTGAGGAGATGTACTATCCTCTAGGGCAGCAGTGTGGAACCTCAGGCTCAGCGACCAAATACAGCCCTCCATGCTTCTCTACCTAGTCCTTATGAATCTCCTTAGGCGACACTCCGTTCCTAGAACATGCCCCTCCCCTATCCTGCTCCACACCCTTCTTGAGTGCTTTTGGCTGGCTGAAGGGTGTCCTTGAACTGTGATGATGTTGCATGCTCATCTGGATGGTGTGTGTGTGTATAAGCCTCTGATTTGTGCTACCCAAAGGGTACAGTCTCATTCATTGTTCAATCCACTTTTGCACTGACCAAACTTGCCACTGGCATGTGCTCCCACCCAAAAAGTTCCCCACGAAGGAGTGTGGCCCTCAAGCTCCAACAGTTTCCCTACCCCTGGACCATCAGGTTATTAAATTCATCAGGCTCTAGCAAGTGCTCTGCTTGATGAGACGAAAGACTGTCTAGTCTACCATCCTTTTCTCACAGTGGCCAACCAGAGGCCTAGGGGAGGCCCCCAGCAGGACTGGAGCTCAACAGCACCCTTGTGGTTGACATGGCTGAATAGCTACCAAATCCCACACCTTCCAAAGGGGTGCACTGCTGACCCTCAGAGCATCCTGGTCCTCTTCCTCCTCCTTTTTGCCCCCTACTCAGCTACCCTTTCAGAGCATTAAAAATGTGACAATGGTAAGAGGGAAAAGGAGGAGCATCTTCCCCTTGCCTTCCTTTGTATTCTCCCTCTGGGCAGTAGTGCAAACAGACCCAGATGAAGAAGGCAAGTGAATGGGCAGCTGTGATAGTGGTGAGGAAACAGGCCTATTTGGCTCTCCATGAAAACTTTGTTTTTGGAGGGACCTCTGAAATTGTGATTCATCAGAACAAGGAGATGACCGCAGGCTGCAATTACAGGGGTAGTCTCTCACATAAAACGAACTAATTCTCGCTGACTTCACAATGTGAAGCAGAGGGGAAGTTTTACATCACTGCAAATAGTAATACTTTTACATACATATTTTATGAGCCAGGTGACAAAGGTATTCAAAATGTTCTGGAAATGTGTACATCTGCTCTCTGAATTCAAGTTAATCACACTCAAACATTTTGCAAGAGAAATGGAGCTGTGGGCGTATAGTTGTCGTCTGAGAGGTAAAGCTGATACTAATTTTATAGGTTACACTGATCGGTGCTCCCTGTGAAATAGCTCTCTAGTTGGGAAAAGAATAAAGTTAGATTTAAAAGGCCACACTGATATATACTGTGGCATGCCAACCCAATCTCCAAGTGGTGCAGTTTCCTCAGAATGAGCGACAGTGGAGACTATGGTGTCCTTATGAAAATATGGTTTATTTATACAGTACATATATACAACCTGAGCCTACAGTGGAGGGGCTCACAGCATTCACACCGGAAGAAGGTATTGCTTCTCCCATAGCCACAGCCTTGGATTCCAGTAAAAAGCAGGCATGGTTCTGTCTCTACCTGCAGCCTTCCTATAAACCTCAACTCTCAACTCTGGCCTTAGTCTTTCTAACTACCCGTGAGCTGAGGGCCATTACCTGACCAGGAAGCTAGCCTGGCTATTCCAGGAATTGAATCCTTGCTGGAGCCAGGAATTAAAGGGGTCACAGGCATACAGTATACCCTTTCAACTCATAACAATATTATTGTGGTTCTTGCCTCTTTTTAAATTTATTGTTGACAGATACTTCCTAAGAGATGCCCAGCTCTTTACAAAACACAGCTTTGAAAGATAATGTAGAGGCTAGGTCAAAGTGATTTCTAGATCTGGAATTCTTTTAATGACATTTTCTGTGTTGTTGTATCAAATCCTGCATGCAAGGTCATGCATAGGTGCTGTTAACACAGATCTTTACATATTAAAAAATACATGTTTTGGAAATTCTATTTCTAGAGAGGAATTCAGTGGCAGCTTCTGAATGATAATTTGTGGGTACAATTGAAACTCCAGTGTGGAGAATAATGGAATAAGATCCCTGCTGGATCAGATCAAAGGCCATCTTCCTGAGCATTCTGCACTGCAAGGGGGAGCACTCATCACTGAACATGCCTGAAAATGGGAAACCCCGGGGCCAGGGGTCAAATGTGGACTCCTAGTCCTCTCTGCCTGACCCTCAAGATTCTCCCCATACCACACTCCTCTCCAGACCATGTCCCTCAAGGGCCCTGCTCTGTACTCTCCATGAGAACTTTTACCTGCCTGGCATGTGCCCTTGAGATATCATCATGCCTCTTGCCTGCCTGAATGGATATAAGCACCTCTGTGTAGAAACCACTGACTTCTGACAGGGTAGGATGTAGCCTGCTGCACAAAAGCGAGAGTTATACCTGTTGTTCTATGCATGTTTGTCTCTGACTATACCCACCACTAGGCAGCAGAGGGTACAACTTAGACTCTTACAAAGCAGTTGCTGGAAGGTTGCTTACAAGTAAATGTAGCCCTTGGGCTGAAAAAAGAATGTTTCCCCACTCCTGTTATATGGAGTATTTGCTCTCTGCTTGTTTTTAAGACTGCCAGAATTGCCAGATGAAAAAAAAGAAGGGTCGCACAGCTTCCCCCTTCCTTTTGTCCAAATCACTAGGTTTCTTTCAAAGTGGTGGTGGTTGATCATGACTTATAAATGTCACATCATGTATAGAATTCACTGCCACAAAATCAAACCTCATTTTAAGGTTCTCTGGACTGCCACTTTGTCAATTAGTTTCTCCCACAGTTGGTGAGGACCAGGTCCAAGAGAGATGACTCCCTTGTTGCTTCTTCCACCTTCTGGGAAATGAAATTGTTGGCACAGCAATTAATGAATTTGTTGGACCTTACACTCTTGGCAGAGTTGGAGTTCCAAGAGATATTGGTGTAGATGAACTCTCCCATGACTACAATGTCTTAACTTTTTGAATGCTTGGTAATCTGCTGTAGGAAGGCATCATCTAAGTCTTCAGTCTGGCTTAGGCAGACTGTATAGCAGACACCCACAGTAAGGTCACTGTTGTTTCCCGCTCCTACAATTTTTTTGGATTCATAAATTTACTTGAAGCCTTCAAATTGCTAACTTTAGAGCCACTTGCATAGCAGATTACAGCTCGTTTGTAATATCACATCTGCAGACACCTGTTGGTACACATAGATAATAGCTGATTTCAGAAAAGATGGGACAGGACGTGTATGGTTTTTGTTTTGCTTTTCCTGAGCCAAAATTTAGTCATCTGGTTGTGAAAGAGCTGTTGGAAATTCTCAGAGATAATAATGTTGGGATAATTGCTTTATGCAAGTATTATCAATTGATTTAAATGGTCCACAATGAGCATCTATTTTTCTGCATATTAGGCATTACAAGAATAACCATGCTTGAGTTGATGATGCACGGGAAAAAAACAAGTAATTATGAAACTAATATAGGCAAACACACAAGTGTTGCTGGGTGGGAAGAGAAGAAAATAATGAATAAATCATTTATACAGAATTATTTTTTAAGGCCTTATTTGAATAGACACCTCAGGTGTTTCTTAATGGGTGCCTGAGACTTCTTCTTTTCAATCACAGCCAATGTCAGGGTTCTCAATTGATGGCAGGATTCTGCTGAATTTTAATTTCCAACTGCAATGCTTTGTACAATATTGTTGAACTAAAAATTGTGGTTTTTATATATGTTGTTCTTTTCATCCTTAAATTGCTTCATGATGTCTCGTGGGAAGTGATTTGTAAAGAAAACAATAAACAAATAACTCTGCATCCAATTTTGCAATCAAAGAGCTCACTACCAATAATGGCAAACATGGGTTTCTCTCTGAGCAACACTTCCAGGGACTTGGACTTTAGTTAGCATGGGAGTGTTGATTTTCTCAGCCTACCATGACACTAATGTGATTCCATTAGCGCATTTGGACTGAAGAAGGTTGTTGTAAATCTTATGCCAATTAAAGGGGCAACGAAACTTGATCAAATAAAGTAAAAGAAGAACACCGCAAAGACAATTGAAAAGGTCATAGATTGTTTAATAAGCCAAAGGCCTGGCACCTAAAGACATGTAATGAAGGCGCAAGGTAAGCCTTCCTGGTGAGGCCATTCCTCAAATGGGAAGCCACGGCAGAAAAGGCCCCTTCTTCTGTTGCCACCCTCCAGGCCTTTCGTGGAGGAAGCTCACAAAGAAGAGCCTCAGATGATGAGCACAGGGTCTGGGTCAGTTCATATGAGAAGAAGCAGTACGTGAGGTATTGCAGTCCTGAGCCATTTAAGGCATTATAGGTCAAAGCCAGCACTTTGAATTGGGCCCAGAAACTAATGTGTTCCTTGGGACTCTACATAAGCTGCAAGCCACCCTGCTCTAGAACTCTCCAGTGGCACCTTCCTTGATCACTTTGGCCTGGTTAGGATGTAAAATTAGGTAAAATTAATATCATTTACTCCACCCACTTTTGCTTCTGGCCTCCAGAAGGTTGCTGGAAAAGATTCCCAACCCCCGGAAGGCCCATATATGGACTGATTAGAGACTCTTTCATAATCAGGATCCCTGAAATTATATGAGCATAGCTTGTCTGAAACCCTGGAGAGCCGGGGCGCTTGCTGGGCCAATGGTCTTATAGAAAACAGTTTCCAATGATCCTATGTAGGACCTTTACATAGCTATGTGGGGTTTGGGTCACCATGCGTGATACCACTCTTGCCTACATAGGATAATTGGAAACTGTTTTCTATAAGACTATTGGCCCAGCTAGCTCCACAGCTCTCCAGGCTTTCAGACAGGGACATCTCTGAAAGATGCTGGGGATTTGAACCTGATACAATGCAGCTGCTCTACTGACTTATAACCCTTCCCTTAGATGTGTTCCCTTCAGTCTTGAAAGGCTGTCTACTCTTAGACGAAGCATTTTCTCTCTCTCATACGCTCTCTCTCTCTCTCTCTTACATGAGGGACAGTGCTGGAACTAAAGCTACGATAAAAGAAAATAAAACACAGAAAAATTATGTCTGAGCTTCAAAATGATTGCTGCTGCAATCTTCACATATCTGACTGTTCATTTATGCAAAACAAACAAAAGTAATATTGCAATGGATATGGTTTACAGTTACTATTCAAATTCAGAAGAAGAAAAGGTGCCATCAGCATATTTTACCTACTTGTATTGCACAAGAGCATTTATCCACAAAGTATATATGCTTTAAAATCGTAGGAAGCTGGATACTAATGTGAGGTTTTTTAAAAAGAAAGTATGCCACAGTATAAACGTTGAAACATACAGCCCTGAAAGTTAAGCCTTTTACACTGTATTATTCTTTGTCACATTAAACTGAAGGTATTTTGGAAATGCAGCCATCAAGAAGGGAACATAGGATAGCAGGTATCATAAGCCAAACCTGCATACAGAGCCACTGTTATGCTTGTGCTACTGAATCCACTGCAAACTTCTCGTTTTCTTTATTTAGTATTCAAAATGTTGTGAGGCTACTGTCCTGCATCACTGTATAAATTAGATATCAAAGCACATTTTGAAAATCATTCTTAATTTATGTCCATTTATGTCCTGCCTTCTTTTTGGAGACTGACGACCCAGTAAAATGGGGCAAAGGAACTTAAGCTGACTCCTGCCCTACTTCCTTATATATGCTTGAATAGAAGCACTTCGATTTAACTTGGCTGTAGATTGAACTCTCCATTCATAGATTTAGGAAACTACACTCTGACATTTGTTACATCTTTTTCACAGATTGTTTCCTAGGGGGAAATCTCTAGTCCAATAATTTTCTTAATCTTTTTAAAAACCATGATTTTTTAAAAAGGTGTTTGAAGTCCTTGAATTTACCCCAGGGCTCTTGGCCATCTTTAATTCCCATTTCTAATCCCCTAACACCCTTAATCAAGTCTTCAGTAGTTTTAATTATTATTCAACATATTATTTAGGATTAGAATTTTTTTCCATGATTACCCTATGAATGTAGATCATCAAATATTCATTGTACTGCCACAATTAAAAATATAATTCCCCCAAAGATGTTTGGAACAATTTAAGCTGAAGAGAGTGAGGAAATTGGAAACAAGATTCATGGGTTGATGAAGAAACATGCGCATGCACACACACACACACACACACACACACGGGCTTAGAGTAAGGAAAAAGTAAGTACTACTAGCAAAATAGAAATGTAATGATGCTTTCTCATAACATGTTCCAATGTTACCTATAAGTGTGATTTCTGCTTCTTTTCAATAATTCATCAGGCAAGATTCCTACATGGAAATAGGTTTATTCCCACAGGCAGGTTCCTTTTTGTATTAGATCCTTTGCAGTTGAAATCATAGCATTTGCCCTTGCTGGATTCCTCATTTCCAGGACACTGGACTCTAAGCATGACCCTGCTGCTGAATTGGGACGTTGTCACTCTGCTTTTTGATAGTGCCAACCGCTAGTTGTTTGTGTGGCAGCAGTAGACTGCAGCCTTCTTCACACATTGTACTGAAGACAGGCACAAGCTGTCTCTACACTTGCACAAGAGTTTCCGTGAAAAGGGGTACGCTTTATTTGCACAGCTCAAATCCTGTTTACAGAGAGTGTGCTCCCTGATTGTTTGTTATATGCAAAAGTGTTTATGCTCAACTATCTGCACACACAGGTACACAGATCACACACTTATTCAATGTAATGTGTGAACATTCCTATAAATGTCACTCCGCCCTCTGTGATTCTAAGAGACAATCAGAGACTAGAATGCTAACTATGATTGTATTCAGACATGAGGATTATTGCCTTAGTTTTCCTGGTTATAATGCTTGTGCTTCAGTCTCTGCTTCTAACATTCCTTTTAAACTACATTACTAGTTGCATAATGGAATTGCAGCATTTGATCAGTAGAACACTATGTTGCACTAAATTTCATTCACAGCAGCAGCTGCCATTGGACATGTCACCTCCTTTTATATGCATGCATGCTCCTGTTACCCCATATTTCGCTCATGAAAATGGTGGGAAAGAACTGTATTCCAGAATACGACCTCATATTTTTTTCAGTTGAGCAGTGGCTGCATGGCCCATGAAAACTGCAATGCAAATCTTCCATGATTTTTCCAGGTTGAAGGGGTTGCAATTGGATTTTTTCCCCTCTGGAACCAAGGAATAAGACTTTTTCTTTCTTTCTTTCAGAATTCCACTAGACTTCCAGAAATGGCTTTTACATCACGTAAGGAAACATTGGGGAAATGGAATAAAGTGCTGTCTGGATGCACCTTCTGAAAGCTAGCTGCATCAACTGTCTACAGAAGCAACTACCAAAGATATAACAGGACATTCACCCTGTCCTGCACACGAAGATCTGTGGATCTGCCAACTGCTTCTCTAGTAGCAAGGCTAAATGAAATTTACCATTTGGAATAAAGTGAATGCGCTAAGCCCTGAATCCTAAAATATGTTGTAAGTACTGTAGACAGGAAAATGACCAATCCCAAAAAAATTTTTGTGAACACAAGAGGCTCTGATATAGATGTGGAACATTCATGCCACTGGAGGTAGAATGCTTGCATAGGGATACCTTTGTGTGGAAGGAAGAAAATAACATCCAGAATATGTATTAAAAATAACCCACAGCCTTGTTTTTCACAGCTTAAAAATGGTTTGTCTTTCGTCTGTGCCCTGAAGAGAAAGCACACACCTGGCTCCCTAATATTTTCTGACCTGCACCACTGCATAAGCCCTGTGAATAGAAAGCATTGTGTTCCATTCTGTTCTGAAGCCCTTATCAGTGTTGTTCTCTACACTGAATTTATCTAGTGCCTTGAGATATTGTTGGTGCAACCTGGTAGCAAAATTGATTGGGAGGGAAGCCTCCCACATTATACAAAAGTGATATCCCCAGAGTCAGTGGCTGAGCATCTCAATCAGTTAGATATAGATGGGGGGGGGGGAGGAGTGTTCCCAAATTCTCAGGGCTCACTCAAAGAAATCTTATCTGCAGAGGGGCAAAGGAATCAAACAATTCCAAAGAGATTTCCCTTAGCAGATGGCTCAATTTGTGCTAGTTCAGCAACTGAATCAAGGGGAGGGAGGGAGAAATTGCAGCACTGGACAAAGTGAGCATTCGGCTCGCATGTGTTAGTGTTCAAAAGGTGGCATTAAGACTCAAAATCATCATGGTCGTTCTGCATTTGAACAGATGCTTTCTGTATTATGAAATAGCCCACATGTGTTTTGAACCTTACCACAAAATATGATTGAGGCCTATTTGGGACATCCTGAAACTTTAGAAAAGCAGTATTGGATCTGGGGGATTGGATCCTGCTTTGCAAGTGAGTCACCGATGCATCACAGCTGTTCATTATCATATGAATTTAGCACAATTTTCAAATCCTCTGGATCATTGTTATCTGGGGTTTATTCCTTGTTGTGAGAGGCAACATGAGTCGTTATTTTGTTTATCTGAAGACTGAGCTGTGACAAGCAATGCATCAAGAATAATGATTGCAAATGCTTTGTGCCAAGGTAACTGTCACTGTAGAAAACTCCCCCTCCCCCAAGAAGAAAATTCCTGTAAAACTTTCATTGATGAAACAGTTGGTGCATCTTTTTAGAAAAAGAAATGTCCTGTTACTTGTTACACATCCCAGTCCACTACATAAAGGTGGAACTTGACTTGGATTGTTTTGATTCAGCTCTAAATAGATTGCGTACCAAGTTCCCTGGAAAGGACCCTGATGTTGGGAAAGATTGAGGGCACAAGGAGAAGGGGACGACAGAGGACGAGATGGTTGGACAGTGTTCTCGAAGCTACAAACATGAGTCTGACCAAACTGCGGGGGGCAGTGGAAGACAGGAGTGCCTGGCGTGCTCTGGTCCATGGGGTCACGAAGAGTCGGACACGACTAAACGACTAAACAAAAACAACCAAGTTCAGCCTCTATAGGTTGACAGGTATGTCAAGCCAGGTCCGTGTTGCAGGTTTTTATATTAAATGCTGCAAATCACCAGTGAATTTTACAAATGTACATATCTGTGATGAGCCAGAGATTTACAAGAGCAACATACAAAATAGTATCATGGAAAAGGCAAGTGGGTATTTCAATCATGGCTGCATTCAGACACCACTTTATTCCATTTTCTTGATGTTTACTTACATGCTTATTTCCCTCATTTTATGTGTTTTTTCACATAATGTAAAATCTACTTCTGGAAATCTAGTGGAATCTAGCAGAAGTTTGGAATTCATTTCCACGTTAATTGCTTCCAATCTATTTTCACACCATGCATGTGCCTATAAGGTAGCAATTGGTCCAGTAAAGTCCATTGCTGTGCTGTAGCATGTTCACAGATGTGAACAAAATTAAGCAGTTAATCAATAAAAATGCCACAATTCCATAACACAACCAGCTACTGAAGTGTAAAAGAGACATTAGAAACCAGGACAGAAGTGTCAGCATTATAACCAGGGAAACTAATACAATAATTTCCATGTCTGAATGCACCCTGCATTGCAAATCCCATAATAGCTCTAAACTATAATGCAAACTAAAAATCTCCACTTACTGTCACGGCTGCTATGGGTCTCTTTCACTGGAGTCTGGGTCAACCACTGTCAGGGTCAGTCTTGCCATCTTGGTGATGGTATCCTGAGATATCCCTCTTTCCCCCTTAGGAGTGAAGAGCTGTCACACATCAGTGTGGGGAATGTAAAGAGGTGTACTCAGAAACATTGTTCGCTCGCTTGCTTATTATAAGCGTTTATAGCCCACACTTCACTAGTCCCTAGGCAGGTTACATGTGGTTGAATACAATACATATCTTAATTAATCCAATAATTAAAACCATATTAAACAGCAGTCTAGGCCAGGACTGCAATAGGGGGCACCTGAATTTCATTCTCCAGCCTCAAGAGCCTGGGCAAAAAATATGCATCTTGACCTGCTGTTGAAAAGCATATAGAAATGGAGCCAGGTGGTCATTGCACAGCTTGGGGGCCACCACAGAGAAGTCCTCTCCTGCACCATGAGAATGACTGGTCACTTGCCTGGTTAGAAGGTGTATTTGAGGCAAGGGGCAGAAATATTTTTTTGAGGAGTGAATCTTACTCTATTCAGTTTCTCCCTTATAATTTATGTGGCTTTATTGAAAACTGAGTCTGCTCCTATATGTATAGTATCTTCAGCATTTCTGATTCACATTAGATTGTGACAGATCTCAGGATGGCTACAGGATCTTGGAGACAGGCACAGGACCAAAAAGGCTACAGGACCTTGGAGACAGGCATGTGAAATCTGTCTCTGCTCACTGCCACATACCCCTCTGTTTGTTCCTCTCTGGTAGCCTTTCTCAACCTTGGGTCCCCAGATATAGCTGGACTACAACTCCCATCACCATTGACCACTGGCCCTGCTAGCTAGGGATGATGGAAGTTGTAGTCCAACAACAACTGGGGATCCAAGGTTGAGAAAGGCTGCTCTGTGGCATAATGGGATGTGGATGTTTTTCCTACGTTGGTGGAAATTAGTCCACCCTATAACTTGTGATATCCTACAAGGACACTCATTCATGTGCTGGAGTTAGCATACATAATTGCCAGTGCAAGACTCAAGAGATTGAGCAGAGTCTGTTAGGTACATTAGTTTGTGAAACATGACAAGAGCCAAAGAATTATTCACTGTGAGCCATGCAAAATACAAACTATACACAAATGTCTACAACTAATTTTTGCAGTCTTTTCATTCAGCTAACTGGAGCTGGTATTAATGTGACAACAGTGAACCCATTCATTTTTCTGTCCAAATTCCAGAGAGAAGGTACACTGGCAAGACACACTGGCAAGCGTGATTCTAAATGTCAGTTGATGAACAATACTTCCCCATAAAACCTTTAGAGATTTTGCATGAAAAATCATAATCCTGTAGTAGCTGTCTTCCTTTATTTTATTTTATTTTAAGCAGCAGAAGAAAATGTAATCTCAATTTGTCTCAAAGAGAATTGTGGGCCGACCTCATAGATTTCAGTTTATTTTGTTTCATTTTATTTTTTTAAAGTAGGGAAGTGATGGTCTTTGGGGTAATGTGGCTACTGAAGTAACTATTTTTATATGGGAAAGTATTGTTCTGTATAATTCCCAAATGAGAACCTGTCATCCATCTCCTGAATAGACTTTATCCCTCTTTCGACGGCTAGTTCTTGAAACCACCAATGACTCCAACCAATTCTTTCTAGCTTCCTAAATAAAGACGTCAGTCTATTTGCAAAGGAACAGTGCAGGACAGGAAGGGGGCAGCTGTCTCTTGGGGGGGGGGAGAGTTCTTACCAGCTTAGTTAAAAGCTGTGAAACATTATTATTGAGTGTATGTCACTGTGATGTGTCCGTACAGTTTAAAGTGCTGCTTCAAGCGGAAGATTTCTCACTTATGATATATCAGCCTAAGTATATAAAGTGTTCTGGGGAAAGACTCCTACCACTCCATCAAAGGTAATTAAAGGCAGAAAGTAAACTTCAAAGACAAATGGAACAGAGTTGGAGGGGATGAAGGAATGAACTTTTCTTCTCCAGTTATTATGGAAAAAAGCTATTTATTCAGAGTTTCTTACAGGAAAGGACAAGCTCAGTGCTGTTATATCTTATTTTTATCACAGAGAAAAAGTGAATGTAAAGGTTTTCTCAAAGATGAGGTATTTTGCTTTCAAATGATGGGACCACGGTTGCTAAATTTTCTTAGATGAGCTAGTAATTCCATCTGCAACACTGATGTGAGCATTCAACACAATTGGTAGCTTACAGTTATTTTTGAAAAACTTCTCTCCCCTTGCCCCAGATATGTGGTGTCAAGGAAGCCATTTGACCTGAAGTATTTTGCAGGCATGAATAATCGATGAATAGGAATAATTCTATGACGGTGACACACACACACACACACACACACACACACACTTCAAATAACACAGTTGAGAATAGAATTTAATTATTGGATTTTCTCTCCTGTTTCCATTGGAGAACATCTCACAAAATGTAAGCTTCCTAAGCTGCCCGTTTTAATCACTATACTTTGTTATGTTATTGCACAGCTGCTGCAGCTGCATTTATTCAGCACGACAGCCACCAGGATGTGACATCCTGTTCCCGGATCATTTCAATAAGAAATTCCAGTAAGGGCAATGAGATAAGATGGGGATTTGGAAGGAGAAGGGTTAGAGTGAGGTCAAAACCCGAGACAAACTCTGCCCGATCGTCTTCACTATTGTCAGGAGGTTAAGGAGCTGCTGTGTTTCTCAGGTGCAATGCATCATATATAGGCAATTCTATTTGAAGCTGAAATATATAACTTTTTTTGTGTGTGTGCGGAAAATAGCTATCTATATTTTTAAAAAAGCAAAAAAAAAAAAAAAAAAAGCAAATCCAAGCACAATGAAAATTAAGAGACAAAAGCAGGACTGGACTTACCATGAAGCGAGCGGTGTGAAATAGTCCGCTTCAGACAGTCAATTCCAGAGGGGAAGCATTTTACTGCCTCTGATCTCCATTTTAAAAAAAGAAAGAAAAGATATTCAGTCCAGAGCAGAGTGTCGTTTTGATTTTTCACTTCAGGTGTGAAATGTATACAAGTCAGCACTGGACAGAAATCTTTTATTTCTGCAGTCGCATAGTGTTACTGCTATTTAACATTTATATGATGTCAGAAATGGTGAACTAGGTACCGTGTGAAAGAATGTCTTTTAACGTAGGTCGTTCAGTAGAGCACGCTCCTTTTTAAAGATGGGCAAGATGGGTATGAAGGGAGAGATTTTTGTGATCTTCAGTGTGTTCAGAAGAGTCAGGCAGTAATGAAAGAAAAACTAAAATGTAATGTTGCAGTGCCAATTCACATACTCAAGTTAAATACTAATATCTTAAATTTACAAGAATAATAAAAGGTGCACTTAAAAAATTATTTGATGTATAATAATAATAATAATAATAATAATGTATAATGCAAACTCTTGAGTGATGGTCCTTTCAATCATTGACTTTTGTAGTATATATTTTGTATATGAATATTTTTTTGCGGGGGGATAAACCATATTGAATACTGCGCTCACATTTTCCTGCCTTGATATGACCTATGGTTTAAATGAAATATTAAATGATTGATAATACAGACTACAAGCAATAGTAATATTCACAAAAAGATGGCAAATTGTCAAAGACCACACTTTGAACTTCCTGACACTGGGGGATCTTTCACGTTCAGAGTCAACACTGCTGTATGTTTGAATAAGAGCTAATAATATATCTAACTCAGTGGTCTCTACATTTATTGATAACAGCTCTCTTGACTTTCAGACAGGTCTCTTCCTCACTTCACTCCCAAGTCCTACCTGGATATGCTAGTGATTGACCTTGGGACCTTTTGCAGGCAAAACAAGTGTTCTGCCACTGATTTAAAAACAACTTGCAACTCAGGGCATTAGCCATGGGGCAAGAATTGCTTAGACTAGGGCCTCACAGAATGAAAAACTGTGTATATATCACTGTTCTCTCCACCAATTTCCTTTGAAGGTCTGATTACATGAAATCAAAGTTAACTGAAAAAGCAACTAATTAATGCTACAAAAAAAAAAAAAAATCCCATAAAAGCATGACGATTCAGGAAGCATAATAACTATTGCTAAAACGCAAAAAATTAAAAAAATTAAAATCAAGCTATTAATTGCCAGGGCTCATTGGGACTCACTATACTAGCTTGCATTGCTTCCAGTCTTTCACCAGCTTGCCCTTTTCCTGCAGTTTCTCACTCTCAACCATCTTTCTCGATATCACATTTTAAAGCTCTTCTTAGCCCATGAGTGCTGGCAACTTAGCTAGATGTGTGTATTCTGCAGACTTTTGTAAGTGGAAAGAGAGAAACGTGATTTGTTATTATGGGAGATGTGGACAGGCAGGGTGCGGGGAAAGGAGTCAGTTCAGTTGCTCAGAAAAGCATAACTGTGTGCATGGGTGTACATGATATTTGAAACAATTCTGAGATCAGGAGCCTCTATTGTCAAGTTAAAATGTTAAACCTTTATGTCTATTTCTGACATACGGACGTTCTTTTAAAATCCATTGAAGCAGCATGTCACCAGCAAAATTTCATGATCTGCCTGGCATCATCCCATTTTGAATGCTGAAAATGCATACCTATGCTTGACTTGTAACTGGATGGCACTTGAGGTAAACCCTCTGAAATTTTGGGGGCATAAAACTAAATTTGAAAATACCCCGATCAAAATGATCCGTTCTAAAATTGACGGCACCTTCACACATTTCTCAAAAGGAAAGTGTTTTCTTCTCAAGAAATGGACAGCTTGAGAGCCCGATATTAAACAAATACACAATCACTAATTACTGTAAACCTATTTGGAACCTTTTTAGATAACCTGTGCATAGTAAATATTTAATATCGGGCACTGGAAGATTAGAAACCGTGGTGACAAGCTTTCCACACAGGATATCTTTCTCTGCCTGTCAAATATTTTGCAAAGCTTGCATCCAGCGTGATTGAAACTTTGCCTGTAATCTTCAAAGAAGCCAGGAAGGCAAATGATGTGGGCTGCTACAGGAGGAATTGTGTGGGATGTATCCAGTTGTTCTTTTTAAACAAAGGAAATAAATGCCAAACTGTGCTGCACTCAGAGGAGACTGTCAGACCTGATGTGGTTTTCACACGTTATTTTCCCCGTTATTTTCTCTACCATAATAAGGAGGCAAGCGGAGTAAATTGAGGAGAACAGAGAGGAGAGCTCTGTCAAGAGGTGCCCTAATTGAATGCTTACTACAGCATTCTTTGCACATGATGGCTTAATTAACCAGCTACAGTGTGTAGCTGCTAACCTTGGGAAGAACTTATTTGTTGCTTGAAAAACAGTTTTATGCATTGGCTCGAGATGCCAACAAACAACAAGAATAATATTTGATGATTTAATCCAAATATTCCTAGCAATCCTTTTTACAAAAATCCTTTCCAATGGCATTCAATATAGTCCTTTAAATAACTATCTGGTAAGACAGAACACTTGATATTGTCCTTCAAATCAACACTTTTTTCATAGGACGTCATTGTGTAAAATAAAATTAACCGTTTTGGAATGATGCTATGCATGTTCATATACACATCCAGGCCCCCCCCCCATTTTTTTAAAAAAATGAGCCCGCAGTAGAAAATTGCAGCCCCGTACCTTTGGCTTCCGGCAACTTTTGCCGGTTGCCATTAACCATTTTCCTTCTAGGAGAAAAAAAAATCCACACACATTCAACATAAAATACCCCAGAAATGCTTTGAAGTTTTCATTAAGATGTGTTTATTACCTCAGCCAATATTAGTGGTTTCAGATAGTAAAACACTGTCTCATTTTTTAAAATAGACAAAAGGTCAGGGAAGCATCTAGAAAGTGTCAGTAGGTTTGCATGAACTGTATAATGTCGCCTGAAGTCAGTTCTCTCACCAAGAACAGCTTTCATGCAGGTTTCTTACTAGGATTAGAAAATCACTTCCAAAACATTAGTTTTCAGTTGGCACAGTGTTTTCCTTGAAAGGTTTGCACTATTCTATTAGATTTTTGTAAAATGTATTTTTCATTGTTTGTACTTGCTTGTGTAACTGAAATAAAAACCAAAGATTATTAAAAGATCAGGAAATTGTGTTGTTTACACAATTTGCAGAGGTAGAAGCCAACATTTACTACACAGACCAATTATCCCTCCTCTGAATAAGTGTTTTCTGGCACTGGCTGTTTGGGTATTGACAAGCATACTACAGACATAAATATTATTTGGGATCTACATTCTCCACCCCACATATATTGGAAAACACACTGGGGTAGAAAAACACCCCCCTCAAAAACACACACCATTAGTGTGATCTTTTTTCTGCCTTTGGATAAAGGTTCAGAGCCCCCAACACCATCAACACCACCTGCTGATGCATATTTCTACGGTATTCAGGCCCAATCTACTCTTGACATTGAGATTCCTACAAAATTTCATCTAGTTCTGCAAAAAGTGTGTGTGGAGGGGTTAGAGTTATTTTTATGCTTCCCATTATAGTGAATGGAGTACAGAACTAATTCCATTCTGAATAATGAGCTGAATTCGAAAGACATGGAATAGTGCCGAGACAGATCTAGTTGCTTCCAAAAGCTACAGCTACAACCTGAATATTCTGGCCACTGCACCCCCCCCCCCAAAAAAAATACAAGTAAAATAAAAATGCTAAATTACATGGCTCCCTAGGACATCAGAATTCTGGGCTATGTACTCAGAGCAGTTTCAGAGTTTCAGTGCTTACAATTTTATGTGTTTTGTGAGAGATCATTTTGGACGCAGTTGAGTTTGCATTGCTATCCCACTGGCTGTTTGTGGCGATCTAATGGAGATATGTATCTCCAGACACTCTGGGACATGCGGTGGACATAGCTGGAGAGTTGCATTTGGCTCTCTGGCGCATGTCCATAGCTTGTTTGGAGAAAACACATTTCCCTTTCACACTTTATGTATTTATCCCAACAGGCACCAAGTGCGACAAAGATGGCAATCATGGCAAGTCCAACTGCCCTGTAAAGTCTGAAACAGCTTTTTGAGAGTGTGATAATTCACTATAAACAGAATGATGGCCACAAAATATGGTACTTGCATGCATTTTCACATATGTTTAGTAGCATAAAAAGGTATTAAGTAATGGTAATAAAATAACACTAATGCCACATAGCCAGGGCAAAAGCAGCAGCTCCGTCTTCTAGGGTTTTATGTATGACATGCAATTCTAGCCTATTGTCAGGCATTTTATGTACATCCGTTGCTTGGTGTTTTTGAATCACATTATGTTTAAGATTGGGAGGAGAGTGACACACATCCCTTTCCTGAAGGAAAGCACTAATGGAAGAAAGCTGGCTTCAAGCTGCATTTGCATTAATGACGGCAGACCTTTAAAAACAGCTCTGCATTCCTAATAAAGACAACGATGGAATCCAAAGTAGGTCAAAAGAAATATACACCTGACTCACAACACAGCTCCTGGAGATCACAACTGGGCAAAGGGAAGCCCCCACTGTTCTTTGGAATTGCTACTAATGAGAAATGAAGCTTAGGTGAAAATATTCTTTTTATTATAGAGCAAACTGGAGGCGCACTTTTCGAAGGGGGGTAAAACGTGTGTGTCCTGTGGTTGTGTCACATGTTTCCTAGGGCATCAGCTAGGATACCCTAGGATTGGCAATTGTTCCAATCACAAATTTGTTTAGTTGGATACCACCCATATGGTCTTGAAACTCCAGTTTTTCTGGTTTAGCAGTGCACTGGGGTTTCTCTGTCCATTTGATTATGATAATTTTAAGGTGAATAATCATTTCACCTGATTAAAAGTTGGATAGGGGAAACAGAAGGAGCAGGGCTGCAGAGAGAAAAAGAGAAAGAGAAAGAGAGAGACACAGAGAGAAGCTTGCTGTTGGGTCTACTGTTGGCCCAACCTGCTGGTTCATGTACTAGTTGCTAGCCTGTAAAATCTCCCCTCAAATATTAAACAGGTGCCATTTCTGTCATCTTTTCAATTCCTACTGGAGACCTTCCTCATTTAACAAAACTTTTAAGTTGAAAACTTCCCCGGTTTGCATCTGTATTGGAATAATTTTGAATAGATTTTTAAAGATTTTTAAATTGTTTTATTACTTGCTCTTTGCTGCTCTGGACTCCTTTGGGAGGTAGGGTAGGATGTACCTGCAGTAAATAAATACTTAAACAACTGCCTGTTGCATGTGCATAGGTGCTCCCTATAATTGGGAATCCTGATTTTGTTGGGTTCCCATTTGTGGGGACAACATATGCACACGGAGCGTGTTCCCCCTTTACAGACGAGCTCCCCTTACAATGACTTCTGGGATAGTGGCAGTGGCAAGACTCAGGGGCAGGGGCAGGGTCTGTATGTGGGCTCTCTCTCCACATAGCTAAATAGGTATGAAGTAGCTCCAAATTGTTCCACAATTCTACAACATTGGTGTGGCAATTTTGGACTCAAATGACAAGGAGGTCAAGAATATTGATGAATATGTCTGTAGCTGCTAACAGAAAAAGAGCACCACTTCTGTTTCACGTTATTAATTCATAGCAAACTCCCACATTTCAAAGGCAAGTGTTATCTAGGAAGCTTTTAACTGCATTTCTGAACTTCTCTGAACGACTTGAAAAGCTACAATCAGTTGCAATAAAGAGCTACTTATCATATGGATAGATCTCTACAATTAAGACAAGGAGAGACTCTGTAAGCGAGAGGATTTTGAAATATTGGCTTGCCTCCTACACAACACAAAACAAAGGCTCACTCTGGTGTCCAGGTCAACCCAGTGTGGGCCAAGCCTGAGCTCTGATTTGCCCCATACAATGAATTATAATAGAGTAGAAGCAAGAGCTATTTAAATATATGAGTTAAAATTACCCGTGACTGAAGGGAGTACATCAATCAAATGTTTTGGCATGTAATGAGCTAGACAAACTGGTATGGTAAGCTTGGGGGCAGCAAAAGTCTCTTTCCCGCATTTAGCATTTTTCCAAATTACCATGACATCTCTTTCTATAAGCCACCCAACCTCCAGCAGGTGGACTTTGCAGGCATTGTGTGTGGAGGACAAAGGCGATTCAGATAGAAACATTTCATTTTGCTTCCTGTTCGGATGTTCTCACAAACTAAAAATTGCATAACCCTAAAAAAAAGAAGGGGAAAAGAAAAGCGACTTGGGAGAAGTGAGACTTAAATGGGAAATGTCATCTAGCTGCTTCTTTGTTCAAAGTTGGGACACGGGTGAAAATTTTAAAGAGGGGCAAATGGAACTGAATGGAACTTGTTTCCCAAGTAAATGTAAGATCTGACTAACAAAACCCAGGCAGCTCTGTCAAGTTCCTGAGCCTGAAGAAATCAGAGGACTCAGTGAAACCTACCCATACCAAAGCATGACTGTTCTACATTGTACCAACATCTCAAGTGACTTGCGGTGAAGCTAGATTCTTGGCAGGTGGGTTGCTGATGCTCACCAGAGGGGAGGCCACAGGAAGGTTGGAAAAGTGCCAATGCTCTTGCTGGTGCAGTTAGATCATGCCCATTTCATGGGTGTAGTCAGGGGGAGAGGGCAGCCAAAGTTTTTGAGCTTTTTAAAAGGAAATCAACATTGTGGGCTTCTGTGGTGGTGGTGGGGCAGAACCTCAGTTAATTGATTACTTTCAATGCTACACCCATGTCCAGTTCCCTACTGAGAAACTAGTTTAGCAGTTCTGTCCGACTTAGCAGCCTGCTTAGGATCCTGTGTAAGCTTCAATCCTTATGAGTTCTGATCAGTCTGATTGTATAGACAGAACATAGGTACAGTAGTACATGGCAAGAACCTGCAGGATCAGGCCAATGGTCCATCTTGTCCAGCATCCTGTTCTTACAATGCCCAACCAGCAAGCAGGAATCAAGTACAAGAGTGCTCTCTCCTCCTATAGTTTTCAGCAACTGGTATTCAGAAGCATTTCTGCCTCCTACTGTGGAGACAGAGCAAAGCCAACATGACCAGTAGGCATCCATAGGCCTCTCCTGCATGGATTTGTCTAGTCTTCTTTTAAAGCAGTCCAAGTTGGTGGTCATCACTGCCTTCTGTGGGGGCAAGTTCCACAGTTAAACTCCAGTGGGAAAGGGTGGAACAAAGAGAGAAAGAAGAACATGAGCTATAGCATGCAGTATTCTCCAGTATGCAGAGAGGGAAAAGAGCCTTCTATCAGTGATGGCTGATGCTTGACCCTCCAGATGCTGCTGTCATCCCTGACCATGCTGGCTGGGATTAATAGGAATTGTAGTCCAACAATCAGCAGAGCCCCAGGCTCCCCCTGCCATAGTGGAAAGGCATACGAAAAGAAGGCTAATAGAGAAAGGGTTACTGTGAGACCCAAAATAGTTCAGAAAGAAAGGAGAAGACTTCTGTGGGGCACAAAGAGAAAAACAGGTTAACAGAGAATAGGTTGCATATAAACACTGAGTTAAAATTGTAATAAAAAAGCTATTGGGATGCAGCCCTTTTGCAAAACAAACAAACAAACAAACATGGAAGTGGCCTTCAAGGTGCTTTGAGGTATGCACCCTTGCTTCACATACACAGATGATGTCTCTTATTAGTCCATTGATTTTTTCAGTCTACCAGGATCTTGATATCATTTCCACCCCTTTGATTTTAATGCTTTATCACAGCCCTCCGAAGCTTTCACTCAAAGCAAAGCAATGCATTTGCACTTAGCAGGACGTACTACCCTCGTGTCTTCAAAGAGGTGCAAACTGAATGCCTTTAGTAATTTCTGTGCTGCAGCCTGTCTGAAGGCAGCTGGCGGCACCCCTCCTAATGTTCACACTTCATCAGCAGAAACCGCTGGCACAGATGTTTATGTGATTTCATTATTGTTGGTAATCCCAACATTCACTAGTCTTTAGACTCACCTTTCCACCTGTGTGGTGTGACAGTCTGGTTTTTGTATATGATATGGGTTGTAATATAAAAAACAGATTGTGAGGCAACTGGATGATTTGGGTATTTTTTTTTGCAATAAAGCAGAGAATGTCATCTGAGCAAGTAAAAACACTACTGAGATGGGGGTGACAGCTGCAGTCTCCTTAAGATGCACTTTGGCTTCCATTGAATTTTCCATAACTAATCTACCTCCTCTTTAATTGTGCAATATCAATAGGGATGGGTTGAGCAGCTAATTCCATCTCATTTCAGTATTTCAGAAACTTAGTAAAATGTCTCTTCCATCTTGTTCTGTTATTACATCCTGGTCCACCCCTTTGCATTCCGTTCTGTCCCATTCCATCTTGTTGTATGCATTTTGTGCACACTTTCAATATATCACACACACTTTTTACATACCATGCACATTTTTCAATTCACTCACCAGTAAAATACACATTTATGTGTCTTTAATGTAATATACATTTTTGGTACAGTTGTTTTTGCACAAAAAATCATTGCAACATCTACTGAATAATCTGACTAGGAATTATGTGCTGATCCACAGGAGTGTCAGGTGTTGGGTCAGCCCATTGCAAATAATAAAATAAAATAAACCTGAATTTCTACAGAATTTATTTCTTAAATATAAATATGCAGAATAGATATAAGACATCTCCACATCATGGTTCATTAGCTGCAACTGATTCCCCAGGGCCTGCTTTACCTCTCTAAAAAGTTTTGGATGGCATAGTGGAGTTTTTAAATTCTTTTTCTCTCTCCCCCCCTATTTATTGCAGTACAGAAAAGTGATGAGATTGTGATTAGATTATCTCAGAAATCTCTGCTAACATAGGAAGTCAGTACCCTCCCACTGAATGAATGTGTGGAATACAGCACAATAATCTATTGAATATCATACTGGTGTACACTGTATGTGATTCTTGCCTCAAAAATGCACAAAATGCATTACAGTGCATGAAAATGCATATATTTAAAGAACTACACTTGCAAATATCAAACATGCATAGGTTTATAAGTGCAGTTTTTTAAAGCAGCTGATTGGTGTGCAAATGAAATAGAATGGAAAAAACAGTGGGAAAAATGTGTGCCTAAATGGGACATCTCTAGTTGGAACCACTGAGGATATATGAGTGACTCCTTTCCTGCATGTGAAACGCTGTGATTTGGATTTCAGCTACATGATTCCTTACATTCATAACAAAATTGTCTTTCATCCAGGATTATCTCTGCCCAATTTGTATTGTCCAGGAGCGCCTCCATAGCGTTGTTATCTAGAAACCAAATAGACAATTAGCAAACACCTCTTGTAACAGAAATCTCCTTTGTAAGTTGAGCATTGGGACCCGTCTTGTACAAGCCCCTAATATGAATCAGGAGACACCTGTCAATGTTAGATTGCCATTTTGCCCATAACTGATCATGATATACAGAATCAAAAGCCGGCGATAAGTCAACAAGAGCTGAGAATAAAAACTTTTTAGAGCCAGAGGCATATTTAGGGATCAAATGATCAAGCACAAGACAATGATCAATAGTTCCTCTTTCCTGCCTAAGTCCAATCTTCTTTGAAGATTGTGTCTTTCTGAAAAACATGAAAACGTCAACACAAAAATGATAAAAATAATCCCTTGTGGTAGCTATATCAGGTGCTACTGTTGATGGTTCTTTTTCTTCTATATAAAGATTGCTCTAGTTAAAGACATCTGTAAAAACACTGCCGAAAATAATTAGCACATTTTTCATCCATTCATTTGGCTATAATGGATGAAAACCTGCATGTTGCATACTATAGTTACTTATGATACAATTGTGCAAAGTTCTGGGTTTTCTTTTAAAGAAATCTTCCCACCTCTTTCTACCATTAGAGAGAATTTAATATTGGAGGCTTATTGTTTTCCTATTTCTCTCTTTTCAATTTGGCCCAAAGATAAATAAAGAGAAATGTTTACATGTTTGTAAACTGTACATGTTTGATGTCTAGCACTCAGTAGTCATGTAAATGACATCAGAACAAGGCTGTTCCTCCAAGGAAATTCCCCAAGTTAAAGTTGTACCTATTATGGGACAAAGTGACTGTATTATCTGATTAAAAACCAAATAAATGTTTTCAATTTAACATCTGGCATTGTTTAATTGTAAGATTGCATTTGTTATTTCTTAAAAAGTGATGGTAGCCTGGTGAGACACTGGATAAACAGAATTGATCTTAATATTTTTGTGAGCCACAACAACCTCAGTCAGAATTTCATTTGTTACTTAGATGTACATTATGCATTGAATACAGAGATTCTGTGAGTAGAGTTCTACTCAGCAAAGAGTCTTGATTTTTCCTGCAGCCCAGAAAATGTTGTCTGGCGGGTTGGAAGAATTCTCTGGAACAGTGTGAGACATGGCATAGGGCAGATTGAAGGCAGAAAGAAAAATAAGAAATCAATTCCTCTCCCTGTTCTGTGAGTGGGTGGTTCTGCTAGATTGCAGTACGCTTTTACAAACATAAGGAATCTTTCTATTTGTGGATGGATTACTCTGACCTGAAACCATTGTCACTAACTATATCTATCGCTTTATAAAATGTTCTTCTTGGACTAGTGCTTAGATTTAGTAGTGGGCTGGATGGGAGCCAAAAGGTTGAAGCTGAATTCTGATAAAGAAGTTTCCCAGATCCAGGAATGGAGAGGTTAACTGTTGTGAATGGGCTTGCACTTCCTCTGAAAGAACATCTACAGTATGTGGCTGCTCATAGAGCCAGCATTGTCACTGGAGTTTCAAGAGGCATCCATGGCAAGGAAAGCCTATAAACAGTCCAGCTGGTTTGCCAGGTACAACTGTTCCTGGACAGGGAGAATGTTGATGCAGTGATTTGTTCATTGGTAACCTCAAGACTATTGTTATCCATTCTGCATGGTGTTGCCCTTGAAGTCAGTTTGGAAGCTACAACTAGTGCAGAATGTGGTAGTTAGCTAGGTTTCTCTGAGGGGTGTCTGCCATGAACATATCACACCAATTTTGAAAGAACTGCAGTGGCTGTGTATATGTTATTGAGCCTGGTTCATGGTATTTGTATTGACGTAGAAAGGTCTAAAAAGTTTTGGGCTTGCATACCAGAGTGTATGCCTTAAAAAAAAACAAAGCAAAGCAAAACAAAACAAAAAAGATTGTCCTTTTTTATAGCTCTGCCTAGACTGACAATACATTAACGTGAAGGATAGCCTTCTCAGTGGTGGCACCCTAACTCTGGAACTTCTTGTCCTTTGAAATAATGGCTGGCACCTACACTTTTAACCCTTTGAAACCAGCTGAAGACAAAGTTATTCGCATAGGCTTTGGGCAGAATTTAGTGTGCCAGTGTCAATGTTCATTTAGTTGACTGGTAGTGATTACCTGCCGTGTTTTTGCTACTTGTGTTATATATCCAGATTTGATGTTCATTTCTCAGGAAATGCATTTTGCAATGAAGAGCAGAAAAGAAATGTTTTAAATTAATAAATAGTATGTGAGTTCTTTTAAGTTCTTTTAAGTTCTCTTGAAAGATCATATGAAGGAGGACAGAATTGTACATGGACTAAGTAAAAAGAAACCAAGTGATAGATATGCAGAAAGGCACAAAGTGCTGAAATCCCTGAATGAAAAATATTCAAGGGGCTGATTTAAGTAAAGTTCTGAAAGAGAAAAACAAAATTCATTACATAAAAAAAACTGAAGTCAAAAGACAAATTAAAAGTCATTTTCAGAAGAAAGAAGCTTAATTCTAAAAATCTTGAAACAAGGCAGGACAGATAAATTACTTCTTCTTCATTTTTTTTAAAGGATTCAGAATATTATTGTTGTTTTTTTTTTAAAAAAAAACACACAATCCCAAGATAATGTCCCTTTAAGCAATGGGAATTAATTGTCTGTTTTTATCCTCCTTCTCCCCCTGCAGAACATAATCACTGTCTGTCACACTTTGATGTCATAATCATCCAATGAAGTGCCACAGCTAAGGAGTAAATCTGCTTAACACTCACTCACTCAAATAAAATAAAATAAAATAGGTATGCTGGGTATGTGTTGGAATCAAGACCCTTGCATTTCTGAGGCTCTTTCGTTTCTTTGTGGGTAATGGCCAAATATTTCAATTAAAGCAATGCCAGAAAGTGACATATTTTGTCCCAGCCACTGGCATATCAAAGGCCAAAAGAATATTTATAAGACCTATTTTCAGACCATCTTTATCTTAATTAGTTTCAACTGTAACACTGGCTGTTTGTCTTTCACTAAGTCCCCCCAAACCCCTTTTGTGTACTGCCTAAACCTAAACAGAACGTTCATACATATCTCCAGAGCCTGGAATGATGCTAAAAATGTATTTGGGTAGTTGCTGTTGGGTTTTTTGCTAACATTTGTTCTCCTCCCCCTCCTCTTTTAACTAAAGAAGAAATCAGCACTGTGCGCCTTCTGTTGAAGATAGCATCCAGTTCATTTCCGAAGAAAGCATCATTACCATTGGCTTTGAGAATTATCTTTGTCGCTTTACTTGCACTGCCAAGGCAAATAGTTTCTTTGTGTCTAATATCTCCTTTGATTTTCTTGCTTGGAACACTCATTGTTCAAAGAAGTTAATGAATTCCTGCTCATGATTTGTCTAACCTTTCGAGCTACTTAAATCACATATGATGCCCTGCAACTTCCCTTTCCCCCACCTTATAAGATGAATTACATAATCAATACAGGGAAATGCCTTTTTCTCATTTCCAGTAATGCTTAATGATTTCTTCGGCTGTGTGCATGCCTGGATATAATGCAAATGGGGTCCAACAAACAAGAAAACTCCCCGTACCACCACCACACCAAAATCCAACATACACAGCTAATTTCCTTTTTTTAAAGAGTACTTTTAGGAGGTGGTGAAAATGAGCTCAGATGGTATGGGAATAATGAGCAAATTGGGGAAGCAAAGACCTTTGCTCTTCTCCCATTGCCTTTTCTCTATCTGCTCCTGTTTGTTTCTCTTTTCCTGCCTCTCATCTATAATCTCATTCCACTCACCTTCATTCCCCCAGATATTACCCTTGAAACATTTCCTTCCCTGTCTTCCTTCACCAGTTCCATGTCTCTCCTACCCACCTCTTCCCTGAACCTGAGTCACAGAGCTGTGCTTGATCCATGTCAAACCCTATTGCCTGCTGGAAGTTTTGTAAAGATGGTGAGCAAGAGGACATGGTCCTTTATGTGGATGGGGTGGGGTGATGGAATTGGGTCCTTCCAAGCCAATTTGAGTTCCCCTTTGAGCTCCTAGCTGAAGGGAAGCAAGCCATTGCCACTGCCCACCCACTCATTGGCAGACCTATAAGCATAACACTGCCACACTGTTTCCTGCTGCCATTTTCCCCCTGGCATTGTGAGGGCAGCATACATGCACCTCAATATCTTCAATATTGCATGACTGGCTTTTGACACCATGATTCAAGACTCTCTCTGTGTTTGTGTGTGTGTGTGTGCGCACACATACGCAAAATACAAAGTATATATTTTTTTCTTAAAGTGGAGGTGTGAGTCACCATTTTAAGTGGCTGTTCTGACCTAACACACTCCTTAGTCAACTGCTTAAAAGAAACCATCTTGAAACAACGGAAACAAACATTTTCAAACATTCTTCTAAGGTAACGCTTTCAGCAAGTCATCTTCACTTAATGCTTATACTGAAGGAAACTGCAGCAGTGAGGTTTTTTTTTCTTTTCTAACCCACTGTGGCTCATAGCCCACTCAATGTTCTTTATATTGTGTTAAGAAGCTGGTGGTTTCAGCTTAATTATCTTTCTGTAAGGTATAGTGCAATAGCTATAGTGCAAACGGCTTTCCCTATTAAGTTCCTCTGGTGTGTTTTCCTGGCTATTGGGTTTCTAAATGACGCTCCATTGTACAGTACGTAGGAAGAAATTATGGCTGTAAATGCCTTTGCATTCAACTCAGCTGGTGGATATAAAACCGATTGGCTTCCTCGACAAGATCAGAGTAGAAGGGACTGTTGCATTTCATTACACTTATTATGTACCAATTTTGGGCTAGTTTGGGCTATAAGTGCTTCCGTAACAGCATAAATAGTTGAACAGTGGGGGGGAGGGATCTCATTTTAACACAGACCCTACATTTGATCAGCTGTTTTTTGCCTTGTCTCTATTATATTGCAGCTGCTCTGTTCAGTGTAGGGATGAAAGACAGAGATGTTAAAACTTAATGTGAGTCCTTGGAGAAACATCCACCCATTCCACTATACTAAAGCAGCATCGTCACACCACATTGTGCTACAACTGTGCACAATTACAAACTCCCCAAGCCCACACCACAGTCAATCTCATGGATCACTTGCTGCCCTATTATGGTGTTTTTGAAACAGTGCACTTTGGACCACGTTCAGAAGGACTTCAGTGCAACAGCCTGCTCAGTTGTTGGGGTTTTTTTGCCATTGTGGCTGCTGCTGCCCTGCAGCATCAACAACTGTGTGGGCAGGCCTAGCCACCACTTTGTATCCTCCATCATCCTAGCATAATTCTGAGGCATCATGTGAAGGAAATGGTGACTACTACAAAAAAGAAAAAGAAGCAGAAGGGGAATATTAAGAGGAAATTCTTCCTGTTCAATGGTATGAGAGAAAGATAGGAAGAGAAAAAGGCCCTGGCAAATTTCTTAGGAAAATGTCCTGGCAAATTTCAACTGCAGTTTTTTGAGACCAAAGAGTCGGAAATAAGCGTGTTGATGATTCAGCATGTAGCTAGTTCAAACTTCTGCTAATACTTGATGAATGGCATGCATTTTGTATTGATTCTGAAATTAAAATCTGTCACTGTATTCCTAATAATTGTTGATCTGGACCAACCTTAAACCCTGGAATTCTTTATCCTTCATTCCTGGGCTTGCATAAGTGATGTCTTGGTCAAACACATGCCTAATTTGTGGGAATGATATGTAATCACATATCAAAACACTCATGAAGTCTCATTAAGTCTGTAATTTAGCAGCAGCTGTTGGCCATCTTTATCCACTTGCTTGTAAATCATACTCTGTGGACAAAGGTTCCGGGAATATACATTTGTTTAGGTCCCTAAAGCTCTGTAGTTTACAAGATATCAGTTTTCATTTCCACATCCTGGAAGAGCATTGTAAATGTGAACAATAATAGACCCGGTCTAAGTCACTACATTAGCTGGTCATTAAATTATTCAGTTTATTTCCATTAAATACAGCACCTGAGACTTGATAGTGACATTTTGGGGCTCCTGTGTTGTGAAACTGGATTGTCAAGGTCCTGTAGTAGCATAAGGGGAGGGAGGACCACCAGTGGATTGATGAACTAAGCATGGTGTTTTGTTTGTTTTCCCTGCCATAGCAAAGGGAGGATAATGACTGAAATGAAAGACACTGAACGGGTAGTCAACCACCATCAGATTTTGGTTGATTCATCATGTAGGAAGACCACTATCAGCTACTTTGTGACTTTGCTATTTTGTATATATTTTTGGTGGTTATTTTATTTAGATTGTTGCAGTGACCCGTGTAAACATGCTTGCACGCAAGTGGGATGTGCATAAGGGGGGGGGGGCGAGAGTGCCTGTAAATGCTCACAAACTTTGCATCTACCTATATATTATTCACAGATGTGAGCACATCCATATGCTTGCACACATAAAACATGCATTAATTATCCTACAAAAATTGTAAACGTATAGGCTTTGATATTACAGGCCCCTATTTTCCCTCACCTGAAAACACATTCTTACAAACCACTCCATAGTGTTCTTGAATCCTCTCTCTCTCACATACACGTACAGACACACAGGTACACACACCATTTAAAGAAAACAGTTTAGGGATTTGGTTCAAAGAATAAGGACAATTAGGAAAGAATGACTCTCAAGTTCAATCTCAATTTGAAGTTAGAGAGGCTCATGGAGACAGTTGGGTCAATTTTCTGTTCTCTGTCCAGTCAGCTCTCTGTACTACTCAACCAATCCCAATCCAAAAGTATTGCTATGGCAAAGAGGTCCCCTCCATGCTCTCCAGGCCAACAACAACAACAACAAACAGAAGTAAAAATTTTATATTGTTGGACTGCTAGCTACTTAGCCTCAGTTGTGCAGATTCCTACTCCCTCCTGTTATCATGAGGTGAATCCAACCAGAGGATATAGCCATTGGTGGTATACCAGTTTCTGGCATCCTTTCGGAATCAATACATCTGTTCTGGAGGATATTCAGAGCAGTTTCCATTGGTATGGCTTAATTTCTTTTTCTTTTTCTTTAAATCTTATTCTTTCCATAGATGTGTTTTTTTATGAGGAGACAATGGCACTCTGTATGTGTGTAATGGCACACTTTCTTAAATAAGTGTTGTACTTGTGATGAAAACAGCAAGGTTAAACTTTACAGCCCTACCAAGTCGAAATGTTGCCAGCCAGGAGTGGGAAGAAATGTGCATTCATTTCCCCGGTGAATTTCTGCTTATCTGTGTTGACACATAAAAGGGCATTAAGGCCTTTGAAACGTAACATGAGAAGTGGACAGAATTCTTGCAGACAAATTTGAGAAGCAACTGATAGTAATTTCAAACCTAATCACACTTGGAGTGCGGGGGTCATAATTCACCATGATGAAAAGGTTTTAATTTTATTTAAGGAGGATGCAAAAGTATGTAATCAATATACAAGCATTATCCTAAAGTGGATTCGGTGCCAGTGTATTTCACCTTATGCCTCTTATGAAGATGGCCTTCAGCATCAGAAGGATTGGATGACGTGGACCTTTTCAGCTTAGAAAAAGGGTGAGTAGGGGAGACATGATGGAGGTGCTTAAAATTACTCATGGTACAGAAAATGTGGACAGAGAAAGGTTTTCCTCCCTCTTTCATAATATTAGAAACCAGGTTCACTCCAATGAAGCTGAAGGCTGGAAGAGGCAACACAGACTGTGTTTTTTAAAACTACAGAATACACTGCCATCAGTAGAGGTGTCGCACCTTGTGAGACACCAAAATTCGGTGCCCCCACCTCCCACCTTTCATTCTATATCATAGTTGTGGTGTTGCCTGTGGCATCTTTGAGTCTCTCAATCTGATCACACTCCCCTAAATCCGCCTCTGTTTCCACACGTTGTGGTGATGGTCACCAACTTGGATGGCTTCAAAAAGGAATTAGACAAATTCATGAAGGATAAATCTTATCAATGGCTATTAGTGCTACCGTCAGTATGGTAAGCCTCTGAATTCTAATTTCTGGGAATCACAAGTGGGAGAAGGCCATTGATCTCCTGTCCTGCTTATGGGCTTCCCAAAGGCACCTCATTAGCCACTGTGAGAACATAATGGTGGAGTAGATGGGCTTTTGGTCTGTCAGCGCAGAGCTCCTGTTTTGTTCTTATGGGGGCAATGTGGTAATCATGGATTTGACAGGATTCAGTCTGTCAACACAACTGATCAAGGCGTCTGACACAGTACATTTGTTTCTCCAGAATACTTCCAGCAATTTGTCAGAAAAGTATTTCCAAAGCTGAAGTCAAACTGCTAAACTCATATTACCTTTTAGAGAAAGCGGTCCGCAGTGCTATGGCAAAATTGAAGCTGCTGCTTAGAAACAACAGCAGGGGACATTAAACACAATTTTATAGTCTGGTTATTGCTGGACATAACTATGATTAGTTGGGACCATCAGCACAGACTGTCTCGCAACCTGAGGTATTGCTGTCTCAGGCAGCCAGGTACCAGGGAAAACAAATACCTCCGCCTCCTTTGGGAGGAAATGTAGCATCAAGTTAAATTTCTTTCCCTGAGCTAACAAAGCCAGGAAAATGCAGGTTGGAGCAGAGGAGGGAATCCACATAATTCTACAGGAGGGTTTTCTTTTAAAAGCTGTGTGCCAAGGAGTTAAGTCTTGTCTAGGCGTATGAATATTCATGGGGATTCAAATTAAAATACAATTAAAACAATCCTGCTGCAGGTTATCACTGTTGTTGACTGACTGGCAGTCAGTGTGGACAATCCTTACATAATTGGACCAGTGGTCTAACTTAGTATAAGACAGCTTCCTATTTAGCACTAATTCAGCTATTTGCTTCTGACTCCTATCTGACTTGTTTCCTTCAGACTCCACTGAGGGTTTACCCTCACCAGAACCCGGACAAACACTTTTTTAATGCTACTGCTTGAACTTCCTAAATGTGTGTTTTTAAAGACTTAAAAATCCACACCAGAAGTATTAATTCAAAGCATGTTCACTTGTCTTTCTAAAGTCTTATTTTATTTCAGGTAGAACACTCTGAAGTGTTTGTGCAAAATGCACCTAAACAAGTCTATTTCTGATTTCCTGCTTATGCTTACTTTGCAGCTGAATTTTTTAACACCTCTCTGAGCTTATTGTATGTATGTGGCCAGGAAAAACTGGTGTTTAAAATTCTGTATAAAATAACCAGAGTAAAATATTCTTCAAGTTTTATGTCGGAACTTGCAAAACACATGAAGGGGCACTGGCGCCAACTGCAGGGGGCCCTGGTGCCTAGGCACATACAAAATTGTAACTGTGGGAGCCTGGCCTGCATCCATTACCTGTTGCCCATTGCCCTCCCTCTGGCTCTCTGTTGCCATGGCAATGGCTGAGCTGGGGCCTCCGCTGCGGGGCTTCCATTGGGGCTCACTGTGGCCGCGGACATGTACCCATGGCCCCCTGCCCCCGCCTGGAAGCCTAGAAGTGGCAGCAGAGAGCATCATCATTGTGCATCATGCCATGGTGTCATCACATTGCACTATGGTGTAACATCATCAGGTCATCATGTCGCACTGCATTGTGATGTCATCACCTCACATTGCAGCATGAAGCACTAGGTACCCACGATCTGGGGCCCAAGCTGACGCCTCTGGGAAGCACTGGCATACGAAGGGGGGTGGGGGGAGCATGCTGCACTGGATACCATTTGGGGAAAGGGTGCCATCGTGGCCACTCCCTCCCAGGATGCACACCACGCCCTCCTGGGACAAATGCTGCATGCTGCGCAACCTCGGGATGCGTGCCACGCCTCCGTGGACAACACGCCAGCCACGCCCCAGCCTGTTTTCCGCTCCTGGGGCTGCAGTATGTTGCTCCACCACTGCTGGGAAGGAGCCAGAATACACTGTGATTTTGCCACACTGAGAATGATTTTCTGAGAATGAAAGGTTTCCTGAAAGGAAGCCCCTGGATGGTCTCTCAGTTTAAACTGCTATGCTGTTCACTGATTTTGAATGTGCCTGGCCTGATTAGACAAATGGTTTTTCAGAATTTCAAAGTAGTCCTTCATTCTAAAAATTAACTTGTAGGAGAGAAAATACCTAGCTTGTTGATAGAAGAGTTTTCTCCATGGTCTATCAAATGAGGAACCCCTTTATTAACTTCACAATAACGATGAAACAACTGTCTTCTAGGGCATTTCACCGTATGCTTATGTCACTGTAAATAGCAATTATCACATGTGTGGTATCATGCAAACCGAACAATAGCTTGAAAGGGTACATTTACCTGAATGCAACACCTACTCATGAGAATTGAATGTTATCACTGATGTTTATTAATTAATTCATGGCGTGCTCTGGTCCATGGGGTCACGAAGAGTCAGACACGACTAAACAACTAAACAACAACAACAAATGGTATCTACAGATGGAATCTCATTTACTGCAGTTGATTAACTACGTATAATATCACTGCTTCCCAATGAAAGGCCATCCCACATTATTGCCAGTAATTCTACATCTGAATTTGCTCCCAGCTGTGGTGAATCGCTACTAGAAAAAGGACCTTGAAAGTCATAGGATTTGAGAGGGAGGGGAAATGACATTCCCAGGGAATGGCAAGATAAAGCATCCTGTAACATCATCTTCCCAACCAGAAGTTGAGCTGGCAGATATGCATCTCTCCAATGCCACCACATGAGATGGAATATCTATCCAACCATTTGTTCCTGCCAAGGCTTGCCACAACGTCTGGTTTCTAATAGAATAAAAAAACCTGTGCACCTTGCATCTGCTGTCCTCTCCCTAGTTGACACACAATGACAATTCAGGGTCCTGTGGATTGAAATGATAAATAATTTGAGCAGAGCTCCCATCGCACAGTGCCAAACCTTACTCACTGTTTTTCATTTACCTCAATAATCAGGATTCCGGCAGAAAAGTCCGTACCCCCAAACCAAGTCCTCATCTCCAAATGAGTCAAATGTCATGCCAATGAGACACAAAAAGTGTCTTCACTTTATATTTACCGGTATGTCCTCTCACTTGTATATAAGAAGAAACAATTATTTCTTACCAGTCCCTACTTCCACACTCCAAACCAGCACCTGGCTAAATACAAATGAGAACATATTTCATAGTAAGTACAGGTGCAGGCAAGATGATTTTTTTTCCTTAAACAAAGCAATTTTAGACTCCAGATGGTCCGGGAGGCAACACTAATGGACTTGTTTGAAGCAATTAGGTGCTTTTGACCAAATCGCTGGGAGATGATTCTCCATGCCAGGAGGGAAATATATTTTGACATCCTAAGCCTTTCCTTTCTCTTCGTTCTCCTGTGTGAGCTTCCAATCTGCTGGCCTCAAAATATATACCTGCAAACCCACAAGCCACCTTCTTGACAGCTGCTCAAATAACAGAGAGGAGGTGATGGAGAGGGAGGGGGGGGGAGAGAAAGATGCCCTGTTCTGCATTATCACCCACCCGGCAGTTTTGAAAGCTTGGTAAGTTACTCATACAGTGTGTGTGAGGGGGGAATGCCTGTCAGAGAGGGAGGGGGCGGACGGACGGAGAGAAGTGGAGAGGAGGGGGAAATAAAGAATGGCTCTTAAAAGTGCAACATTTGCAACATGCGCCTACAAACTAAAGGGCCAATTAGGATAATAGGTTTGAAATTGTTTCAGTGCAGTCCTAAAGACCAAAAAAAATGAAAGAAAAAAAATGTCCTTCAGCAATGGGCTTGGCATTGTTAGGAAGAGTCTCTGGATAAGGAACAATGCATTCTCTCCGACCACATTCCTCTCCTTCTTCCGACTGGACCATACATTATTAATGAGCCCCATTTTCCGCTGTGAAAGGCCTGTTTGAAAAGCATTAACATAGACTATTGGATGTGATTGACACTGTCATCCCTTTCATTTTTTGCTGTTGGCAAGAGGTATCCCTGTAGATTTATGTGCATCTGGACATTGCTAATATTCTCCTTGTTATGCTCTCTGGGCAGCTGTGATATAGACGTTTTTGGCAGGGATTTTTTTTTTTTAAGCTACCATATTGTCATTCACATAAAGAAGGCAGGGTTTTATTTATTTTTATTTTCTCTTTATCAAATATATTAATACCTAATGGGCAAAGCGTGTGATGAAAACACACACTTTGTTAGCTGCTGTTTCATCAGGATCCATAGCTATTTCCACTGGCTCTTTCCTTCCAAGCAGGAAAGAGAGTGAAGACATGAACTTACAGTTAGTCCCTCAACTCTGGAATGAGCTTGGGCTCCTCTCAGTTTTGCAAATGACAGGTGTGCACATCTGTGAATTGAACACCATACACCCATCAATCTTGCCTTTTCATTATGTTTCATGTTGGCTGATCAGTTTTGATTTTCTTTTTAAGTACTCATTGTAACTTTATACCAAGATAGGTTCATTTATTGCCTTAATTTTTAAAAATCAGAGAGACCTTTTAAAAGTGGCAAATTGTCCTAGGGTCTTGGGAGTGGGGAGAGGGTTTTTGTGCGTGTGAAATTGCAGTCACCGGCCAAGGAGCAATGTGCAGAGATTCCCTAAAGATGCAGGCTTTTTTCTGGTAGACTTTGACTTTGAAAATGAAATGTTTGTTTGCCTTAAGTGTGACAAAGGCACTTTGAAATAGAGCTCAGTGGTCTGAAAACCTTTAATCAGTCTTCATCCTTCGAATAATATGTATTTTAAATGTATTATTTTAAAAGGGACCAACTAACCTTTCTTTTCTTACCTGCAAATTGCAAGATTAATATTATAATTTAATAGGTATAGATTGCAATCTAGCCCAAGATGGTTATGACTAAGTAGGATTAGACTTCATCATAACAAAGTCCTATCCCAATGCTTTGAATGCAAATTAATTGACTATGGCCCGAATCAGAGGTTTGCTCCATGGATTCAGAAGGTGCGTGGAGGGGGATGTCTAAGGATTCAGACACAGCTGGCTGACTGTTCAGCAACATTCACCAACGTCCTTAATAATATATGGGGAAATATATATAATGCTCAACTAAAAATAGACATTGAATGAATACTCTGAGCTAGGCCTGTATTGCTGAAGTCTTTGCAGACCCTAATTATGTGGCCTGTACAACTTTTCTTCCCTTTGTTAGCTCTGTTGTTGCACTACTCTCCCTTTCCTACCTTATTTTTCTTGCTGTCTTTCTGATACATCTCCTACCTCTGACAGGCAGCATTAGTAGCCATTAGAAACTTCCACTAAACTTCCAGGTGTTGAGAGAAATACACACAGCATGGCTGTTCTGGTCATATTAGGGACAAAGTACTCATTTGTGCAATGGATGTACCAGCCCTGTGTTTGGGCACATCAAACTCTTTGTTGGAACAAACATATTCATCTCCACCAGTTCCATAATAACCTATCCAGAGACTCTGGCACAAGTGAATATGGCTGTATGCTGCCTATAATGAAGGAAACCAAGGGATTGTCTGTTGTTGCAAATAACCAAGTGTGTTAAAGGGCCAAGATAATTGATTTGGTTCTTGTGACTTAACAAAAATGATTTGGCACTGTAAATGTTGCAATAGAAGTCTTTCATCCCCCAAAGAGATTATGTGAAAGAATGCAACTGTTCCACCATTTTGTGTTCAGCTTCAATGCTATGAAATGATTGGCTTTTCTTTTAGGATCTCTTCATCTAGGAAGTTCACAATTTTGGACACATTTCTGCAGAGCCATTTGCCCAGGCCACATCATCCAAAACACTTTATTTCATCTTTATATTAATGGACAGTGTCCCATTATTTCTCTCTCTATCTCTGTTATGTTTAGCTCTTCTTAGACTTTACGATTCCTTATGACTAGTAGAGACAGCAGAGTAGTTGACATTCAGCAGGTTTGCACTTTTAGTGACACATTGTTCACTACCTTCTTGAGAGGTCAAGCCTGTCTTACCCATGGCAAACCCATTGTCACCCAGTCCTGGCAGGCAGCATTCAAAAGCCCAGACCTCTCCTCCTTGGAAGCAACAAGGCATTGCCGCCACTCCTCTAGACGCCTAATTACACCAATCAATCATGCAAAAATGGTTCTCATGGCTTTAAATGGAGAGGTTAAATCTCATGAAGATACTACCAAAAGAGAGGGAAGGGGAAGATCTGGAGCTAACAGAATTTCACACAAGAAAAAAGGGTGGGGATTTATAAACAGAATCCCAGTCATAGAATAAAACAATAATTATCTTACTCTTCTTAACATCACCTTATCCTGCCCTCATACAGTGGCTGGGTTCACACTGGCTCCCTGATAGGTTATGATATTAATTTAACTCCCCATGTTTGAACCTTAGACTGCTTCTTGTGCTGCCTCTTGGTCCAGGCTTTGGACTGCTGAAAGATTGTGATTCTAGGACTACTGCTGTTACCTGTGAGCTGCTCTGCCTGTGCACTACCTGAAGCAAAATGCATCACTGGGTGTTATGCGTTATCAATCCATGTTTTTGTACCGTAGTAGTGCTAGAAATAACTTGGTCCATAGTTTTAATGGCTCAGTCAATGGACACAGGAATTATCTGTGATTTAACAGTAGTTGGGGTGGGATCCATTGAGGGGGAAATATGCATTTTCTAGAAGATCCATTTTGGATCCTTGTGTGTGGCTATATTGGGCAAATTGCATTTAAAAATGCGTATCTTAGGAGATATCTTTAAAAATGCTGATGATTTTTCATGACCGCTTTTTTTAAAAAAAGCAACTGATGTGGAAATGTGGAGAAGTGACATTAAAATTGAAAAAATAAGAAAGTGAGCAAAAGGAACATTGAATGAATTGTCCATCCCTAACCACAACCTTTTGTTCATGGATTTAAACAGTCCTTGAGGAGCCTGTGGTCTTCTAGATGTTGTTCAACTTCAGCCCCCTTTATAACCAGGCAAGATAGCCAATGGTCAGGAATGATGGGAACTGTAGTACAACCACATCTGGAGGGCTGTAGATTCCCCATCCCTGGATGAAAGCTTGTAACTTCACTGACTTCTTCAGATCTAAACATCAATAGCTTCTGAACAAGATGTGTTCACATGATGAGTTCATTCACATCTTCCCCCACTTCCATTCATGTATAACATGTTTGCGTCTTAGGAGTGGGCATCTTACAATACTAGTAAAAGGAGAATGCAGGTTCTTAATTCTCCACCACACCTTTCTTCCTAACACTAAGCAATTCAAAATTCCAAAATCTTAAATTAAAAACTTTAAAAACAAAACTGCAAAGTGTCATGTGAGAGATAGCAGCTTTTTAAAAACAACAACAACACATGCACACACAGAGAGACAGACAAAGAGTGATGAAATGGTTTCTTTTTCTTTTTCCATCCTGCTGAGTAGAAACATTGTAAATATCTGAAGCAAGCTCTAAACGGTTCACCATGAGGCTTCTCTCGATGACTTGGCTATGAAGCAGTAAATACAGCATGCCAGAGAGGTATTCCTGTGGCACTTACCTTATTTCACTGCATGGTTAGTCTTTGTGATGTCTGTAATCGATATGGCACTGTTGACAATTTGGATTGAAGTGGAATAAGAAAAAGAATATTTCCCTCAAGACCCTCCAGAAAAAGTAATGTTTGAAGGTGTATGAGGTGTGCCAGATGATTGCAGTCATATGCCTGAGGAGATCTCTAGGAATGGCAAAGACTGGGAGCAGAAGTATTCTAAAGGCTGTGAAAAGAAAATTAAGGGAAAAGAGCTGTTGCAATCATAATAAAAAAGCAGCTACTTGCCTGCTATTTCTCTCTCTCTCTTGACTATTCAGTTTCTTTTTAGAAGAAGTAGGGGTAGGAACAGAAAGAAATAGAGTGAAAAGCGCTAACTGTTGTCTACTGTTATTTATTTTAAGCAGTCATTTGCAGGTCATATGAGTGGAATAAAAAATATCACTGTGCCAATCCATGCCTGCTTTCCTTTTGCCAGAGATAAGTTTTTTACTTTTTAGTGTGTGATTGAAGTCTCTGCTTTCTGGCAACAGATGAAATAGCCACATACAAGTAGCTACTCTGGTATTTAAATTGCAAGTCTAAACTGTTTGCAATTTAAATATCAGAGTATGATACTGAAACAGTGCTGGTACTGCGTACTCTTGAGTACCCCCAAAGGGACTGCATAGACAATCCAATTGACATTGTGTCCAGTTGACTTTCTAAAAGCAGTTGATGATATTCCTTACCAAACAGTAAGCTTCATAGGAGTAGAAGAGGTCCTCTTATGGAGCAGGACTAGCTGGAAGCAAAGAATAGGATTAAACTGACAGTTCTCTTGATGGAGGGAGGTAGAAAGTGGAGTCCCAACGGTTCAGCACAGAGGCCTTTTGCATAAATGATCTAGAATAAGAGGTGAGCAGTGAGGTAGCCAAATTCGTTGGTGATATTAAATTACCCCTGCGTACGAATGGAATATACGGTACTCTAACAGGGTGGAAAGGGTGAAATGGCTGCTGATACTGATGACTTTGTAACTTATAAAGTAGCATTATTTGCGCTGGCAGCTAAAAAGATCAGGAGAAAAGAGCTAGATAAAATAGCAGTCAACTGCAAAGGGGATTCGGACAGTTAAGCTGGCATATTTTACCTGAGATTTCTCTGCTATTCTAGTTTATGCAATAAATAATCTCTAGGAGACTTCTCGTGGTTTATTGCACCGGTAGTGCTAATTTTTTTAAAAATGTTTTTATGGTTATTGTTGTTTTTCCTTTTGTTCCCCCTGTGAACAATGCCATGGCCTTTATGAATTGAATTGATATTAAGTTGTTTAGGGTGGCTAAAACAAAAAAAGATTGTGATGAGCTTTGAAGGAATCTCTTCAGATTGGGTGAATGGACAGGTGGCAGATGCTATTCAGTGTAAGCAGACATAGGCTGAAGTGCATTGGGGCGATTTTTTCCCCTAATTTCACATATACGCTTGTGGAGTCTGAGACGAGCCATCAGGGACAACTCTTTGGGTCAAACACTCTGACACCCACCCACACCTGCACTTACTGTCCTTTTTTCATCAGGTGACATACTGTAAGTGGTTACCTTAGATGGCTGCTCTGCCATGGACTCTCCGCTGAAATACATACCCTGCCTCACGGCCACCACATGCGCAATTTCCCAGTGGGAATGATGAGTTGTTATGAGTTTCAAAGCAACATTTTCAAAGACTCTTCAAAGTAACATTTTCTCAACACTAGTCTACTCCTATCAGAAATATTTACTATTCTTCACAAAGGTGATTTCTCCTCATTTCATTCTGCTTTATCAGACTTGTATGTCTTTTTTTTAAAAAAAAAATGTTTAAAAATGATGTTCCCTCTTCATTGTCCTTATTTTTTCAATTCTTTATGGCACAGGCTGACAAACAATTTTTTTTCACACAATGTTTCATGTTCCATTAATTGATGGCCTAGATTTCTTCCTTTACAATATATTTCAATTATTTCCCCTCTAACTGTGGCTGATAATCAGTACATCATCTGTTTAATTTTGGCTCAATGCCAAGTCACACATTATGGGTAACACTGATGTTTGTGAGTTTTCCTCCTCTAATGAAAAGTAGTGACCTTAAGTTCAGCAGAGTAGCTGCCTAACTCTTTCGCCTCCAATTGGCTTTGTTTTGTTTTTTGTATTGCAAATTATTCTTCTACAAGCTGCATTTACCTTTGAAGAGGAAGAGATACTCAGACCTGTATTGTTTCTGCTGCTGTGGGGAAAGCATTGTGGGGGTGATGTTGAGTGAATAATGGTTTGGAAGGACCTGCCCTTTACCTGCTCCTGACTGTAACCTGCCCTAGCTGCTATTTAAGAAGCTCTTCCCTAAGAAGTTTGGAGAAAAGCTAGACGTGACTGCTTATAATGTGCAACTTCATTCAGAACAGATCTCTAGGCAACAGATGTGCTTCTCCATTGCTTTGTCTGGGGCATGGATGTGGAACCTGTCACACTATAGATGTTGTTATGCTGTTGGATCTTGACTGGCCCAGAGTCACCCAGTGATCTTCAAGGTTAAGTGGGGATTCGAACTCTGATCTCCTAGCCCAACACATTGGCCACTACACTGCACTGACTGTCTCTCCAAGTTACACTGTGCCTCTGTACAGTTATACAACAGTATTGGCGAGAAAGGAATTAGGCCAGAAGCTCCACCTGCTTCTCATATTTGGTAATAGTCTTGATCTTCTGTTTCAATTAGCACTGCAGCAAGAGCGCTGTGGGATTTGATTTGATTTACTAGTTGCCCATCATAAGGTCCCAGGGAGGGTTATAACAATAGAATATGCAATTATTGGTTTTTTTTAATAAAAAAAACATTAGTTTATAAAACATGTAAAATTGTCCCAATATAAATTCAGCAAAAGAGGTGGGTCCCACAAAACACATTGCCTTAAATGTCTCAAAGGCAAAGAGGTACATTTTCAGCGCATGGCAATAGCTGTGCAATGAAGATACTTGTTGCACTTCTCCTGTGATTCACTTGATTCACCTCTTCTGTGCCACAAATTACCAAGAGAGCCCGTTCTGCAGATCTTAGTACCCGAAAAGGTCTATAGGGATGGAGACGGTCTTTCAGATATTTGGGGCCTAACCTGTATATTTATTAAACCGGTTTACTTTCAGGTTCACCCGTCAGGAAAGGCTCAGATGTGTTCCTGGTGACATCATTAGCTGATTGATAGGAATTAAAGGGCAGGGCCAGTAGTTGCAAGGTCGCTTTCTGCGAACTTACATGAGCGGACCTAATAAAATATGCATGGAATTTTGGAACAATGTTACAAGTAGTACCATCGTGAATAGATACTAAAATATTCGGGAGAACAATCTAAATAATTTGTGCCAACTCTTTTGCATTTGCATCTCACATGCAGAAGAAGGGAAAGCTGCCTAAACCAGTTAAGCTGAAATGCTTGGATTTATAGTTCATTCACCCTGTTTGACTTCACTGGGGTTAAATCATTTTAGCCGAAGGCATGCCAAGTTATAATTGTCAGTTGACGTGTTGATCAGGCCTTTCGGTTTTCTTTACTAATCCACAAAAAGCTGATTAAAAATTAAATGGAAAAGAAACAACCCTGCAGAATTTCACAAATGAGAGTGGGTTCACTGTATTGTAAAGTGTTGTGGGAACCAAATGAATGAAAAAAGGAAGAAGGACGGGGCTGTCACTTCATATTTATAGATGCTGTCACAGCATTTGCAGTCAGAATAATGATATCACTGGGCATGATTACAATGACACCAGAAAGATGGTAATAGCTTTTGTGGTCCCTGATGAGAAGGAGAAGGCGAGCAACTCCTCATCTCCAGGGAGGAAGATGTTTTCCCTTCATTGACTTGCCAGGTTGAAGAGACAGAAGATCCGCCTCATCAGTATATGTAATTGTTACTTTGGATGCGTTTGTTGTTGTTCATTGCAGCCTACACCATCCCATCTGTCTTTCCCCCTCCTTTGTCTTAGTTTCTCTCTTTCTTTCCCCTTTTTGCCTCAATAGCACAACACCGTCTCTATTCTGCTTATGGATGATTATGAAAAGTGGTTTGACAAAATGAAAGAATCAGGTAGAGGTTTCCTCTACCATTCAAGGGGAGGGGTGAAAGACCAAAGCAAAATAGGATTATGTGAGCTCTCCAAGCCTTCCTTCAATACTCTCTCATATAATTAGCCATCAGATGTCTTTAGACTGTACACATACCCTTATACGATTGGTTGGATCCAACTTCTTATAATGCACTTTGGCACATTCTGTAGGAAAAAGTACCTCACACCATTTTTATTTCTGAAAGAATACTCCTGCCTCATGCCTGTCATGGATCTTAAACAAATAACAATTTGTTATGCTGGCTGTGTGGCTGATCAAAATTGGAGTCCAGGAGAAAAAAAAGAGGATTACTGGTTCCTTATCTTTGCCAGGTTTCCTGCTCTTTGATTATGCATATCTGCCGCTATATATATAAATAAGCACCATCGTCAGGAGAACTAGCACACTGGTGGCTGCAAACCCGACATCTACACAAGGCTAGGGAGGAAAAGAATGAAACCTCCCTCCCTGTCTGCTTTGATCCCAATAATATTCAAGCCCTGCATCGATAACTAATTAAAGAAAAAAAGGTAACTGTGGAGTTTCACTAGCTGGTGCAACCCACAGCCTCTGGGCATGTTTCATGATCAGAAGGGTGCCACAGGAAAGGTAGTATGGAAGGATTATTTTGGAAGACATTCTTATAGTATGTTCAACACTGGAGTGTTTTACTGAAGCGAGAATTGAGTCTCTAGACTATGGTGGGTGTAAGGGAATTGAGTAATTATGTATGTGAGCATTGTGTGTTGAAATTAATTTTGTGTAGTGTGAACATGTAGATAAATGATTTGGGTGATTGTATTATGTACTTTTTGTAACATATATGAAAGTTTTATGACGCTTTCAGTTGCATTTTGGTGGTTCATAATAGGTTTTTATATTTTGTACAGTGGTGCCTTGCAAGACGAAATTAATTCGTTCTGCGAGTTTTTTCGTCTTGTGAATTTTTTCGTCTTGCGAAGCACCACTGTGCATTGACGGTTTCCCATAGGAATGCATTGACGGTTTAAAAAAAAAGGCAAGCCCATAGGGAAAGTCATCTTGCGAAGCAACTCAAAAAATGAAAAACTCTTTCGTCTTGCGAGTTTTTCGTCTTGCGAGGCATTCGTCTTGCGAGGTACCATTGTATATGATTTGTTTTTGTGGTACTTAACTGTTTTACATTGTTTCATAGAATTACAGAACTGCCAAACTGGAAGGGAGGTGCATTTAATTGTGTTACTTAAAATGTGGCATTTGTAGTAATAGTAGTAGCTGTAGTATTGTTCAGTTTTGAAAGTGTTTTGTATGTCTTTTATTGATTCCATATTGGAGGGATTGTAAGTTGCATAGAGATGTATGTTGAAATGTGAAGTGGTATATAAATTCACTAACCAACTAAATTTATGTTGGACTCCAACTCTCATTAACCCCAACCAACATAGCCAGTGGTCAGGGAAGAAGCGAATTGTAGCCCAACAACTTCTGGGGGGCCACAGGTTCCCTAGTCCTGTGTTAGGGCAATCCATACGCAGATGGCAGGGGAGTAGAGCCAGCCAGTGCCTGGTTATTTTGTGCTTTAAGCATAACATGGAGCTTGGTTCATAGAGTACCAGAAAGTGTTGGAGTCAAGGCTTTGTCCTATATTAAGCATCCTTAGTTGTGAACAGACTGCATCTAGCAAAGCCTATCCCCATGTGCTAAATGCACTTATTTGGCTCTGAAATGAACTAACAAAGTGATGGCAAGGAGTCAAAAGAAGCAGAGATGCAGTAAAGCAAGACAAGACAAGAAAGGAACAGTGCACTGCATGCACCATATTATGATAAAAGTACAGTACCAGTCCAGGCTCACTCTTGGATGCATGATGCACACAAAAGAGAAGCAGCAGTCTTAAGAAGCCTCTGAAAAGAAACTTCAGTCTTATGAAGTGGTATAAATGCCACATTTACATAAGTGAACTGATCCTGCCTCCACAAAAAGTTGCTGACTTGAAGTCTTTTTTAAAAAGCATTTTGCTTTTAAATTAGATCTTGTATTGAGTACTAATGTGCTGCTGTGCATTTGTATAACACTGCCAGCAGTGTATTTATACAATGAGGAGCTAAATTAAAATTTAATACTGCTAATGTTAAGAGGCCTAATTTCAGACCTTTTCAGGTTAATTTGGGATTATATGTGGGGACAAAACACAGGCGTGCACACACAGCCACATTTTCCTGCAGTGTACATTCGTATCCACATGGTTTCCCCCACAACTTGTAGTGCACCTGCTACATTCTGGCAAAATCTCAAATCTTGAGGATAAAGGTGGATACATCAAAAGAACAATTTTCTGCAATGCCAGATATTTGTCTCCACACCCACCCACATTTTCTTCTTTTTTTTATTAGTTCTCAGCACCCTCTGATGTGATTATATTTTATTGTCATTGATACCATGCTCTTAACACACAGGCTGAAATAAAGTCAAGGCTACAATATTTAATTGCAGTAGGTCTTGTTCAGTTCACTAGAATATACTTCTGAGTAAACATGCAAACGTGCTGTAGATATGTGCCGTATTTCATGTTGGAAAAAGGACAGACCCACCATTGGTTTGGTGGGCAGATGTGTGGAGGTAGTTTCTGTGTTCCCTTGTATTAAACCTGTATTTCCACAAATGGCCTTTGGAAACAAACTCCATCTTAATATAACTTGTGCCAGAAACTAGTACACTTCTAAATACTCATGGGTGTGGGAGGAAAGTGTGTGGACAAACCATGTGAAAAAGTGCTTCAGGCTGCACATGAGGATCAAGTATTGTAAGTGTCACATTATCTGGAACAGAAATGTAGCTCATTATTGACCCTGATCCAAATAACATTAGAAGTAACTGTGTCCCATTGACACCTGTCAAGCAACTTTGTTGTGAGGCATATAATGGCCATAACTTTTAATGGGGTCAATCACTGTAGATAAATAGGGACCGCTTACCAGCGGGAAGGTAAACGGCATTCCGTGTGCTGCGCTGGCTCGCCAGATGCAGCTTGTCACACTGGCCACGTGACCCGGAAGTGTCTCCGGACAGCGCTGGCTCCTGGCCTATAGAGTGAGATGAGCGCACAACCCTAGAGTCTGTCAAGACTGGCCCGTATGGGCAGGGGTATCTTTACCTTTACCTTACAGCTTCTCTAGCTCTCCACACCACTCAAAATAAAGGCAAACATGACAAAACCTCTGCACCCTTCCTGCAATAATTTCACCCAATCCCCTCCTTTGATAATTTTCAAAGACAGGTCCTTTTTTCCATTATTAGATGGAGAACTGTAAAAACAGAATTAAAACGCAGGAGAAGCTATTGAGCACAGTATTACATTTAAAGCCTAAATGGCCTGGGACCTTTTACACCATATTGGAATGGACAAGTGTCTCTGTACACACCTAAAAGCTTTTTCTAAGCAATAAATATTTGATCCTTTCTCTTATTTATTTATTTATTTGACAATCTTTTGATACCAACCAATAACAAAACTTATCTGGCTGATTTACAGGTATATATATAATTAATGAAAACCATAAAAAAACACAGGCATAAAAACGAAAACAGAATAAAACCATCAGCAGTGTAAAGCACAGTAAAATCAGCAATGAAAAGTACTGAAGTGCACTAAAACAGTGGTCTTCTCCAAATATTGTTGGGCTATTGCTTCCATCTGACCAAACTGCGGGAGGCAGTGGAAGACAGGAGTGCCTGGCATGCTCTGGTCCATGGGGTCACAAAGAGTCGGACACAACTAAACGACTAAACAACACCAGTAGTTTCCATCATCTCTGACAGTTGCTGAGCTGATTTTTAATTATTCATATCAGCAGTTTAGAGGTGGTTTAGAAAATAATAAAATAAAATAAAGTGGCATATAAATCTTGTTAAATAGAAAAGAAATAAAATAAATAACTTCCCCCAAAGAAGTGCATCCTACCATGCAGGTCTGGTGGCCCTTGTATATCATCTCATTCCTGTGGTTAAATACAATTATACAGTGTTAATACAGTTTTGGTGCATTTTCATATCTCATTCTTATCCTGCTACATTAGCATGATTAAGCTCAAAACGTGTGCAGCAATCTGACTGGAATCATTGCTTTGTTTTGTTTTCTCCTTAAATATCTAATAGTTACATTTATGGGAATTAGTTACAATATGTTTTAAAATGTACGTAGAGATATTATTTTGTGGAATATCAGCAATTTGCAATTTCATCCTCATTTTAGAGGTTTTGAAATGACTTTTTGCTTCATAGTACATCCTTATCTCTGTCCTCATTTAAATTGTCCTAGATCTACAATTTTACTGTTGGGAGGAGTGTGTGTGTGTGTGTGTGTGTGTGTGTGTATGTGTGGAAACTGCTAATAGCACACTTGCTGTGCAACATTTTAAGAAGCACCTCACATTTGAAAATATTTTGTGTGTTCAGACCCAGAAACCTCCCCCCTAAATAAATGCACACTTGACTCAAATTTTAGGTTTGGTTTTTGGCAGAATTTAGGCCACAACTTTATTGATTACAGAAAGTGACTGAAAGTGAATTTAGGCCACAACTTTATTGATTACAAAAAGTGACTGGTTGCATAGCCTCTGGTTCGACTAGCTCCCTGGCATGCAGGTAGCGCTGACCCAGGGTTCCAGCATAGGTCAGCCAAGGGTGAACACCTGGATAAGCAGAAAGCCAAGCAAGGGGTATCTCTGCCACCCAAATGTCTCCCTGGACTCAGACACGGGCACAACCCCCTCTCAGGGGTTGACCAAACCATCAAGTCCCTGGATTCCTTTAACATAATACCCTTCACATAGGGGTGGCGAGAGCGTTCTCCTATCCCTATCACCTGAACCTATCTGCAACCTTACAAGTTGTGACGATTTGCTACGCGGCAGGCAAAACCCAAATGGCAACAGCCAATCAGCCAAGTGGGGGAAATTCCTGCCGTGCCCCTGTCCCAATGACATATGACACATGACGGCATAACAAGGTCAAGCACAAAGCCCTAAAAGTAGGGAGAGGTGGATGGGTGTTTCGAATGCACACGCCAAAAGAGGAAGCTCTGGGACACGTGCATGGGCATAAATAGGTCCTTGAACCCTTTAGACTGCGTCCCATTGGCCAGATTGCACTCAGGTTTGAGGGACCTACCAAGCAGGTGTTGTGGCTGTCCAAACGTACCCACCCACAACACAGGGGGTTGGTTGTCCAGGTCTCACCGCAATATGTGCCCTCTTTAAGGTTGGACCCAATTTATTACTTATACTGTACAACAGAGTCAAGAAGCAGACAAAAAAGTAGTCATGTGAACCTAACAGTGAATATCTTTTTCTCTTTTTTACATTTTCTTTATGGAATTAATTTTAAAATGATATCAGGTTGTATTATCTGAGTTACTATTTATAGCAGGGAGGGGGAAGCTGTGGCCTTTCATTGCTTGACTACAACTCTCATTATTCATGACTGTTGGCCATTCTGTCTGTGGCTGATGGGAGTTGAAGTCCAACAAAATCTGGGAGGTCACAAATTCTCTATTCCCGATTTATAAGAAGCTTCAACTATTCTAAGAATACATGGGTATGAGGGTGGAAATCTCAAATACCTAAGACTACTTTCCATATTTAAGCTTTCAGAAATATTTACACTGTCTTTATTTAAAAAGAGAAAGCATTAACTAAGGTCTTTTAACTAACATTCTTGCAGTTCTCTTTTTCCCCAGTCAAAATTATTTATGCTTTACTTCTAGAATATCGGTTATTGGTTATCTCTCCCTTTCTTTATGTGTTTGTGCATTTTCTATCTCTTTTACCAGCAAATATATTTAACGGAAATATAACTTTTACTTCATTGCTTCCTTTTGGGGCTTTGGCATGGAACACATTTCCTTACATTCCTCAGCTTTTTTATTATCTTCTTGATAGCCATCGTGCTTTTATTTAAGCCTGAAAGGATTAATTTTGATTCCTTTTCAGGAGCTTAAAACTGTCTGAGGATGGCTTTTTTTTCTTCTTTTAAGCATATTTGAGGTGGAAAGCAACAACAGACTTCTTTCATCAGAAATGTTGTGATTTGTTCCTTACCAATCTATGATGATCCTGAGCAATTTAATCTAAATAGACTTTACTACTTTCACACATGAATGGGCAACAATTGCCTCTGAGGTGCAAATGTGATGAACCGTTGACCGTGTCAGTCAAAGGCAAAGGATGCTATAACATATGCCGTGAATGTAGAGCTAAAGGGTTACTGGCATTTATAAAGATATTGGATTTTTTTAAAAAATAAATAAATACGTAAACTGTACATGCACCATGATCTTTTCTGTAAACCAGATAGTGAAAAGAGACATAAAGGTAATTATTGAAAACCAATTGCATAGAACTGCAGAACAAAAGCCATTTCCTTTTATGATGATAATTGAACAGGCTGCCTCAGCTTAGTCGGATAAAATGATTTCAAGCCTCTTACTTTGCCTTGATTAGGAGTTTCAAGATGTGATGTCTTAATAAAACATAATGTACAGACCTAACAAAATACAGCTCCCCTCACCACATTCAGTATGCAAATGCTTTGTTTCTTTGGAATTTCACACCAAACTGTCTCCACTGAGCTTTTGAATCAGCCTCGTTCTCAGTTGCATTTTTTTTTTTGGGGGGGGAGTGTAACACTCAGTAGGCATTTCAGATAAATTCAAGAATCAAAATCGTTTTTAGGAAAAAATACGTATGTTCAAATGTGTGTGCCAAAGCCTTTTAACACTAATTGCAAAACTGACAGCCGCTGAAGGCCAAAGTAGTAGTAGTAGTTGTAGTAGAAGGAGGAAAAGAAGGAGAAGAAGAAGAAGAAGCGTTTGGATTTGATATCCCGCTTTATCACTACCCTAAGGAGTCTCAAAGCGGCTAACATTCTCCTTTCCCTTCCTCCCCCACAACAAACACTCTGTGAGGTGAGTATGGCTGAGAAACTTCAAAGAAGTGTGACTAGCCAAAGGTCACCCAGCAGCTGCATGTGGAGGAGCAGGGACTCGAACTCAGTTCACCAGATTATGAGACTACTGCTCCTAACCACTACACCGTACTGGCTCCCTGCAATATTGCAAGTACTGCAATATCTTCCCAAAATTTGTTGGCTTTGATGGGCTTCCTTTGTAGGAAGCTTTGTCATTGGGGCTGTCACTGTTTTTAACTATTACAGGATCTTCTGTAATTTACATAGTCCAGTAAAAGGACCCCCAGAAGCTCTTTTACTGATAACTCCAAACCATTATGAGGTATAAAAAGACGTCTCAAGAATTAACTCTTAAAATACATTTTTTAGTACCACACAGTACAATCCTTTGCATGTCTTCTCACAAGCAAGTCCCATTGAGTTCAGGGAAGTGGGCAAAGCCTTAGAGTACAATTGAAGCCCCACCTGAAAGGCAGATGAAGGGCTTTAGAAAGCAGCAGAAATGCTACAGGGCTAGAAAAGATGGAGGTCCACCTATAGAGCACCCACATTTATGCAACCAGAGTGCTCCTGGTATGCAGGCATCAAGGGCTTAATGTTGTGGGAAGCTAGGCATCTTGAGGACAGATTGGGGATGGGGTGGATCTGCCAAACTCAAAGCCCTTCACTTATCTCACACAAACACACACACACACATGGAAATGCAAGGATGGTGCACAAATCTCCAGGTTGGCTTTAGTCAATGGGAGAGGAAAACGGGGAAAAAGTAACCCTACTGTGTGCCATGGTGACAACAAAATGGGAAGGTGATGGCATTGATTTCCTCACCACCCCCACCACCCCCAGTGCCATGAAAAGGTAGGATTGCTCTGTTCATCTTGACTATTTACAAGAGCAGGGCTGTGAAATTTCCTGTGAATCCTGTCCCTGTCCCTCAGTGGAATCTCCCTTTCTCAATCTCCCTTCCATCATTCCATCAGTAGTATTTGAGGAGGAAATTATGTAGGAAGGCCTTCTGTCAGGTATGGAGGACTTTCAGCATCATTGCCAATGACTTGGAAGGACAAGTAAATTGGAAACCAGAGGAGTTGACTGGTCTGACTGGCTTCTCACCACCTCATATGAATGGGTTGCCACATTTTCCATTACTTAAAGTTGTGTCAGTCATGTGTTGTAATACTGCCATATAAATATTTCCCTGATTGCAATTGCAAAAATATTTCCTTAACAATAAAGCACTAGAGAAGCACCTTTGGGTACCATATGAACACATTCACTCATGGTTGTGACTTGGATAATCATTTTCGTTTGGCCAATTTCTGCTAGCAGTTTTCAGCTGAGGGGATCATAATTATAGAGGCAGAAATGAAGAGTCCATATAAATAGTAAAGCATATATGCCATAGATAGGAAATTTGACATTTATTTTAATATGCAATTTTATTTTTACTACATACAGTATTTCTAAAATTCCTTTTTAAGCTTTTTTTTTATAAAAAAAATAGACTTAATTTATTTTTAATATTTGGTTTCATTGGTATTTTAATGTATATTTTATGTTTTACATATGTTACATAAGATATAATTCTAATATGTATTTTATATTTTATATACAGCACTGTTTACAATGCTAAAAATCAAGTTGCTACTGCACTGATTAACTATTTCCCCACTATTGAGGTTTGGTTATGGTTGAAGGATTCTAGCTTAGAAATTAAATGAAAAACCAAATTAAAAACTTTGTATTTCCTGCCAAACCATATACCAGAATATAGAGATGTTGAGAAAGAGAGTATCCCTTTTGGTTCACCCTGCTTTGTTTTTGCCTAAATAGCAATGATTTGGAGCATCCATTGGCTTCATAAAAATGGTTACTTTTCTATGCCATCCTCAGGGGATTTCTGATCCAGATACCATTTAATCCCTACTTAAAACCTACTTATATGGGAAATGCAGAACACTAGTATCATGCAGGATGGTACTGCACAGATGTTGGCTACCGATAATGATACTACTTTATGCAACAATGGTGTCACAGCTAAAATGAACACATTTCCCTTTTTGTATTAGAAATAGTCCTCTGTTTTTTCACACAGCTAGATGTGTGTATTTTAAAAAACAATTTTTTTCCCTATTATTATTATTTTTTACAAAATTACCAGTATCTGCATATGAACCAAGTTATAATTTTAACATTTTTGTTACAAATATCTGTTGATGTGTTCATGTCATTTTGATACTTTTGTAAAACTAAATAAAAACATTTAAGCAGAGAGAAACATTCCCATTAAATTCTATACAATATTTTTTTTTGATCTGCTAAAAAAATGAGCCTATACCTTCTTTCACTTTTTATTTTTTATCCAAAATTATTTCATCCATCCCATTTTAAAGGCTCCTATATTTGTAACTGCTTAAAAGAGCTGCCCGGTCTTCTCCTTTGCTACTGGGCCAGGTTCACAGTTCTGGCACCAGTGTACAAAGCCATAAATACCAAAGCCTTGGCCTAAACCCAGGATACCTTAAGGACCACCTTACTCTTTTATCGTCCAGGGGAGCACTATTAGTGTTCCCCCATGGGCCATTAACATGAGGAGCTGTGCCTTCATTTTAGTGGACCTAACTATTTGGAACTTTATCCCACCGCCGATTTTTTAAATTTTGAGTTGTTAAATATTTGAGGTTTGATCTACGTTTTAAATTTTGTATGTTGTTTAATTTTAATTGTTGTTTTCCTCTTCAAAACCTAGCCAGTGAATACTGGCATGTAACTTTTTAAAGACCTAAATAATCCACAAAAAATTCCACTAATATATTTATTTTTATGCACAATTCCATCTAAAATGTGTCCTTTTGTGAACATTGTTTCGTTGGAAAATTGCACTGCGAAATTCAGAGAAGTGTGAATTTTGAATGGTGGGTGTATTTCAGTTCTCATATTGTTTTGGAAAGTGCAGTTGAAAAGAGTTTGGAGGGCAGTCTATGTGAGTGATGGTTGGGAGAACGGGTGCTTGTCATAGTACTGCTGTGGGTATTTCTATTTGACCAGGGTCTTGTTGTATGTTGGCTCTGAATCGGAATGGATTGAGTTGACAAAATTATTATTGAGTTATTGTGTGTGTGTGTGTGTGAGAGAGAGAGAGAGAGAGAGAGAGAATGTAAGAATGTTTGACTTACTTTTTAGCTGATGTTCTGCCAGTATTGTTCTACTGAATGTAATTTATAATTGTTTTATTGACTTTTTAATTATATGACTTATGCTGTCACTACGATGTGCTGTTGCTTATTGCCTGTAAGCCACTTACGGATTCGTTAAGTGGGATGTGGCATACAAATACATTCAATAAATTAAAGATGGAAATTAGAAATGGGAGGGAGGGTCTGGATTGCTTAGACTCTAGTTGACACTGAGTTACTTAGCATTCACAAACTTTACAGGAAATTACACAACTCTTGCTGCTTTGAGCAACCCAATTCTCTTTTTCAGGAGAAAAGTAGGGAGTTGCCCTGTCCTCAGCTAGTTGTGAAATAACTGTAAAGATCCTCTCACAAGGCCCACTGCTGTTTCCTTTGGAATCTTTGCCACTGGTGGAGAGAAGAACTATTTGAGTGAGCAGAATACATGGGACTTTAAATATATATTTACTATACCTTTCTATAAGATATTGCCACTTCAGCTCAATAGCATGCATTCAGATTGCACCTTGAATCAAGTGTCATCTTCATTATTATTAATTTGCTCCTTAAAATATTTGAATAAAGCTAGATAGAGGTTCACCTTTAAATGTGAAATGTGAACTGAATCCAGATCTTACACAACACGGATGTTTATTCAGAAAAATATTTAGAAGTGGTTTAAACTGGTACTTGTTGAAAGCAAAATTTTGCCTAAAAACACAGAGATATCTGTAGCAGAAGACACATTTCTTTCTAAATATATAAACAACTTGAGAACAATGATCTGCTCCATTTCCTCTAGTGGGATCTTAAGATTAATTGGGACAATAAAACGCTTAACTGTTTTACTGCATGGGGGGGGAAAAGATGTTCAAACCTCAACAACATCAAAGCGATAGAAACTGGGCTATGAGATCGTATCATCTTTCTGGTGTTCTTTTCCTTTGTACTGCTGACCAAAATATATATGGAAGATGAAGAAAAAAATCAACAATGTTGCTTCCTATTTCAGTGCTTTGTGAAATATTAGTTAATATTGCACTGCGGTATACTTCCCAAATGGATTAAACAACATTAAGCTTCTTCCGAAAGCAATCATTTCACAGAGGTTCAAAAAGTAATGCTGGCAGTAGCAGAATCTGCTAACTTCAGAATCAGTTTGCCTTTCTGCTTATAAAACAGTTCTCTTATATGTTGGGGATAGGCTCTGGGATCATTAAGATATAGCTGATGGTCCAGAAATTGATTGGTAATGCTCTAGATTAGTACCAGTCAGCTAGCAGACAAAGGTCCAGTTCTACAGCTTCAGCCATGGAACTATCTTCAATAGGATCTTTCTAGGATCTAATGATAGTATGTCCCCCTACCACAGTATAAAGATACAAGACAGTACTTGAATGAAAGGGGTACAACCATAAGAATCTACAGTGAACATCATATTCATGTGCAGGTCTCCCTCTGCCTCTCTGTTGGACAATAACAAAGTGCTTCAATGGATTGGCCAAAGGGTCATTGCAACCAACTGGCCGAACCATGGCTTTCATTGTCTGCTCATGCTAGATCCCTCATTGTCTTACCCTTATGATGAGCAGACAAGAAAAATATGAGCATGGGTACGGGATAGAGTCCACGATGAAAGGTCAGTTCTCTTCTTCCTCCCCACCACCAGGAGCCAGCCAGCAATGTAATGTAGGTTGGGTAACCAGGGTGTTCACTAGGGTATCTAAGTTATCTTCTTCCCTGCCTGTTGTCCTTGTTTGCTGTGACCAAGGTAAAGAAGAATAAGGTAGGATTTTATTGCCAGTTAGCCTAACCAAATTAATGTCACATCCTCACATGTCATGGTATGGATGAAAAAAAGTGAGCCCCAAAGGTCTATTAGGGAAGCAATCCAAACCAATCCCCCATATGCAAATGATGACTGACTAATCTCATGCTGTTACATTTGTATGGGTGTATGGTTTCTACCACTACTTAGAAAGGTATGTGACTATCCCCCTGCTTGTTCAGTTGTCCCTTGCCACTGGCAAGATGCTGGAGTGCTTCCTCCACGTGCTCCCATTATGGCTTCAAAAGAGCACATGGCAAATTCAGCCCCTTAATGACTGAGGAATTGCCCATGCCTGCACATGACACCATATATTCATCCCACTCTGCACACAATTTCCCCCAATTTCTCAAAAGACAAAGCAATACAATTTAACAGATAACACCAAATTTGTTTCATTTCATTTCATGGCTTGCTTTCCAATGCCCCAAGTGTTTATGCTTAGGAAGAATAATGAAATTGCTCTAGATGCCATAATTTCATTTGTCATCTTAAATGGAAGCTCAAGTGTTTAAGTCAATAATTGCAATGTGGCTTAAACATATGTATTCCGGTCCTTGTCACATTACTTGACATTTTAGCAGGTTGCCTGTAATTATCAAGATACAACCTTTAAGATCTATATTAAGATTGTGAGATTTGCAGCATTTCCACTTTTGTTTTTTTGTTTTTTTAAAAAAGACATGTCATTTAGCCTGCACTTCCCAGCCAACATTTCAGAAACAAGAAGATTTAATAAATGCTGAAGATATACTGATTTACACAAGTTGATGGCTTGGCAGTTAATCTCTGCCTTATCAATTCTGTATACTTTCTGTTATCTAAATCTCTCCTTTTCTTCTTTAAAATTATTTATTTAGTTTTCTTTAAAAATTAAAAGAAAGAAGAAGCTTGCAGTGAACACAGTTAACAAACATGGAGTGTTAAATATGTATTTTAAAAAAGCAAAGAGAAAGGGACAATAAAAGATTTTAAAACGTGTCTGATACACAGCAACTATTATTATTTTGTAGTGGGGCATCTTACAAAATATTACCATTGTTCGGAGAAAGCAATGAAGTCTTCTATAGTACCATTGCCCTCCATTGCCCAGGCAGGCACATTATGTGACCCATGAGAGCAGCAAAATAACCAGTCTGTAGAACGGTAGTGGGATAAAATCAGACCAAATTTTTATTGACAGCAGCAGGCAGGGCAAGGGTTGGCATGGCACTGAGACCCAGGATCAGTTCATCATTCCACAAGCCCCACGTTGATGGAATGCATCTGCTGGTTTTGGATCACTCCAAACCTCTATAATGAGAACTAGCCAATGTTGAACCTTGCCATGGTGCAAGCCAAGCTTAGGTTTGCCTTATGGGGCCCTCCTATACTATGTTGATCCTGACCAATGCCATTTCTGTCCTCATACAATGTTCTTCTGCCTAACAAAGGAAAACCATAATTTCACTGAGGGAAAGGTGGAAAAAAACCCCAACCAAGTGCCAATCAAGTTGGGGGGGGGGGTCATTTCCAGCCCTGTCAACCAACGACCCAAAATTGCTCAGTAAACTCACTAACCCAAAAGTGGGCAGGCGGGAAGCTCTCAAAACAAAATGGCTGTGAGCTCCAGGGGAAGCAGCCTTATATAGACTTCCCCTTCCCTCTTCAGCAAGAGCTCATGGGACAGAATTTTCCCACAAACCCATCACACAGAGAAGATATTGGGCGAAACCTTGCCCAATATTTTGCTGCAATCTATGGGCCACAGTGCTGCCAGACAAAGGTGTCTCATGTTTATTGGCCATAGAACGGGCCTTAAAATGTTAGTTTTCCAACTTCTGCAACTTGCCAGACATTAATCAATCACGCTTTTGGGCTCCATATCCCTTCCCCATTACTCAGCACATACATTTATTGGCTGCTGCAGAACATTCCTTTCCAACACGATAGGTTGGATCCCAAGTAGAAAATTGCATTCTTCGCAGTAATAATCTGGTGAGTAGAGGGATATGCTCAATCCAACCCTCTACCTATCAAATTAATACTTTCAAAGTACAGTTTGATTTCCTACACTTATAACCATATGCTAATTTCCTAATCACTGTGAGGCAGTCAAATTCTGTCATATGAACAGCATCCACCATTCCCCATTTTGAACTGCCTTATGTAGCTGGAATCACAACTATGTTGCAGAGGAAGATGGATTTCAAAATATTTAACTAAACAGTGTTAAACCTATCTGTTTAGTTATTTGCTTATTTACATATATTACACTTTAGGGCTTGACAGTGTGCTTCTAGAATACAGAGCCCCCTCCTCTCTAGTGTAGTTTCCTTGCTGCCAAGATTAAATATACTCTATCAATCGCTGTGAGTGCATTCTAGAAAGAACATTCTGCTCACACATTGCTTATTGTTCCTTTCCTGGAACAGAAGCAAAAGACCTAAAGCTGACAATGGACACTCTGGCGTATGTGCATAGGGCTCTTCCATGTGAGGGGGAATCCTATTTGGGCCAGGAATCCCCTTCATGTGGAAGAGCACTGCAGATATACTTCAGTACTCTTGAATGTGCATCTCTGGGAGCAACAGTGATCAGAGGCAGATACACTCACTTGACCACTGCCTTGTCTCACCCCTCTATTTCTCTCTCTCTATAAACCACAGAGAGGGTGGTAGTAGTTCAGGTAAGCACCCTTGCCCCACCAACCAGTACTGTCTGGGAGGCACATTGTTGGTGAGTGGTGGAGGTAGACAGTGTGACCCTGTGAACTTCTCACATGTGCCTTGAACATGTGAGGGTGTGGGTGTGCGATTATGCATGGTTTTTGTAGAGTGTGGTGGTTACAGGGTTAATCTTCTGGTGCTTTGTGTCTGAGGGAGGGACTTCTACGGGAAGTCAGGATGTCACATCACAGTTCTTTGTTCTGTGAATCTGGTTTCGATTTCAGTCAGAGTGTGTTTGAGCAAGGAGAAAGATGTCTGAAAGTTCGGATGGTGTAATTTACTGCTTGTAAATAATAAAGCTTCTAGACTAGAAGAATCTGTCTCTGGACTATTTCACTCCCTCTTCTCCCACACGACAGCAACACCAATGCATCTCTGCTATTTCTGCCTCAGGTGAAGTTTTCCCCAGAAGATTGCACTGAGAGTAAAGCAGTGTTTTTACACAGGGAAGCCCACTGGACAGGCAGAAGTCCAAAAGTTTCTTTTCTTTGCTGTAGCATCTCTTGTTTTTCTCATTGGTCACTTCCTAGGGCCATTTTGAATGTGTCATTTCATTTTAGGTGCACAATTTTAATAGTCTCATTCTTGTAACTATTAAAAGAATAAGATCTTTAACTGGGCCTTTTTCTAAGGATCATCATATGGAAAGCATGTGCCTGGCTAATTTAGCTTCTAATAGATTTTAGTCTGAAATGTTGATTTCATCTGATTTGATACAAAACCGGTTCCAGAGGTGAAATGTCTGGAACAATATTTAAATAGGGTTGGATCCAGCATTGTGAAAGTTAAGGTTTGAGTGGGGGAGGGGGCCTTTTCTCCTCCTCCTACAGTCCACTATATCTCCATAGCCTTTCTTCAATGTAAAGGAGCCACAGCAAAGGCCTGCAATGTAACAAAGTGGTAGAGAAGATTGGCAATCCCCCCCTCTGAGGGAAAAAACCCACAGATGGAGGCACCTTGCATCACTCTCAACATTATTGTTTTTGGAAACTTTACAAAACCAATTGATTTCTGAACACATTGGATTATTTCCAAGAGTTACACAAACAGGAAGTTGCCTCCTCCCTGTTCTCAGGAATTCCACAGCAGGTCCCTGTGTGACATCTCAGACTGTTCTGGGAACTGAAATGAGGAATATGATATGGGAGAAGCCCTTTTGCATGAACAGATTTCTGCTCATGCCATTTTTGGATGAGAATCATGATGTTTTAATTTATCCCATGTTTTCATGTTTGTTTGCTTCCCCTCCAAATATATTACCTTACCTTGCACCAGCTGTTTCATCTTCTTTTAATTATTCATTGGAGAAGTTCCAATAAAATACAAATATCTTGTTGCTCCAGTTTATACCAAGGATCACTTACCAAGACATCTTCTCATCTAAGTAAGTTCAGCAGCTTCAAAGGGAAATGAAATGTTGACACAGGAGGGACACTATTTTTTCCTCTGACATCATTTGATAAATGCTCTTTGGGGGTGCTTGCATGATTTCACAATACAAATAAGTATGGATACGAACATTGCTCATTACTGCATATGCCTAATGAAATGAGTAAAAGTCTCTCTAGGGAAGATTCATTTAAGAGCTAAATCTGTGGACATAAGTGTCCCTCAGCCTCTTATCCTGAGAGTCCTCCATGAGGGGTGTAGGGTTGCCCCTTCCAGCAGCAGTCTTCAGCAGGGCCTGAAATATTCTCCTTTCATTGCTGGCTGTTGTTTCATCATTGCCTTTGCAGTCAAAGGTAAGGAGTTTGTGCTTTTTCACCTTCCCTTTACCTTAGCTTGTTAGTGTGGGACTGGGGATATTATGACCATTGGAATTTTTGGACCTGAACATTTTGCCATTACATGAAGGGAATGCCCACCCATACCTTTTTGTTTTGAAAGTGAACACAAGATCTTTGCCTATCTCTAATTGTACAAAATAATGCTACACTTTGCCCATTGCCTGCTGCTGATCAGTTTCACTGGAGGACCGAGTTTTATTCTTGTGAGGAAGGGAGCAGGGTGCCTCTTTCTATTGTTAAAACTTGTGTTATTTGATACTTTCCAAACCTCTAGTAAGGAGGATGACTTCAATTATATTTCATATGTTTGTTAAAAATAACTGTATCGCTACATTTGAGTTCTTATATTAATTTTTGACTGAATGCCACCCATCCCTAAAGACAATGTGTAATTAATAAGTTAGTTTAAACCATTGTTGTCAGCCACCCTGAGCCCGGCTTTGGCTGGTGAGGGCAGGATATAAATATTATTATTATTATTATTATTATTATTATTATTATTATTATTATTATTATTATTTCTATCCTTGCTTAAAATTGCTCCTGATGCTCTTTAAAAACACACACCAAGGGATTAGATCAGCCTTTGCCAACCTGGTGCTTTAGACTACAACTCATATGATCTCCAACCAACATGGCCAGACTGGCTCAGACTGATGGAAGATGTAGTCCAAAAGCAGGTTGCCAATGACTGGTTAAGATGTTTTCATCTCACCAACACTTTCCATGCTGAAGGCCAACATTCCCACAGTTAACCACTTTTGAATCCCCTTGCCTCCCTTCAATGTTCCTTTCACATCTTTGACTTCTCAGTGCCACACTTCCTCCTGCTTCCAGTGTCTTTAAAGTCTTGTTCATTGTCTTTAGCAAATTGCTCTTCAAGTTTCTCCTCTCTTTTTTTGCCTTAACATCCGCTTTTCCAGAAAATATATTCTGTTGCAGGCAGACGTCATGCCTGGGACTCTAACAAATTTGTTTTCTAAGATGGATCTGATTCCGCTGGCATTTCAGACAGATGTTTGAAGGTATGTAATCCACCAAGCACTGAAGCCTTGCTACATCCATTCATTTAAATAATGAAAGCTGTAAAACAGTGGTATGTGGTAGATTGCACCCAAAGACATTAATCTTCGATAGCAAACCTTCTATTTTAGTGGGCTGAACACACACACACACACACACACAAAAGAATTTGAGAGAGTTTAATGGGTTCTATGTGGGATGTCCATAAGGGAAAGGAGAGGTGCATATGTGTACATGGAATCCCTATCTAGGGAGAGATATCCCAATTTCTGAGAAAGATAAGAAGAAGGGTTAAAAAGAAAGCATCGGGGAGAAGAAAACCAGATAATAAGTTCTGAGTATGCAAGCCCAGCGGCCAGCCAAAAAGAGAGGACTGGAGGATAGCACAGATGGGTGGGGGGAATAAATAGACAGGGGCGTAGTTAGGGAGCAATGCAAAATAGAAAATAATTTGATAGATTCCTATGATGAGAAGGGAACCCAGAAAGAAGACTGAACAAAGTGGAGGCTAAGAGATATCTAGTGTAGAAAAGCTCCTAATAGGCATTAGCTCTAAAACAGAGGGCTGGATGGAAGGGATGCTAAATGACAAACAGCAGGGATCTATCAGCAGATATCAAAACACACTTCTCCCACTGCAGAAAGGCAGGGTGGTCATCAGGGGTCTCTGGCCAATCAGGACACACTGACACTGACACACTGACTGAGGATGTTTCCCATAAAATGCAAATGCAGACTTAATCCAACTACTGGTGGAAACTTTCTGAAGCAAATCTACCCTTTGTTACCCCGAGCTAATGAATAGGTAAACAGACATGTGGGTGTCAATGTCTGCATTAGCTATCACAAGCATTCTGGGTATTAGTATTGGGTTTGCACATGCTATTCAAAGATTCATTATGCACCTCTGCTGTTGTGGGGAACATATTGTATACTGCAGTTACTATAGAAAGTCTTAACTTAAAACAAACATTGCTTTCTCTGATTTCTTGACAGTGGCACTATACTCATTGCTCAGAGCAAAGGCAAAATTGATACGTCATTATGGCACAGATTTCCAGCTGAATCAAACTTTTCTGTAACAGTATGGCATTGTTACCAGACAGGCATTCAGCAGCTGTTATGTGGCTGGGACATGCAGTGCTGTGGCAGGGCTGCAGTATGCAACCCCACAACTCCATCAGACATGCTTTCCTTGGTGAAGGAGGTCCCCATGAACCCCACTAACGAAAGCAAAATTGCATACTGGCAGATGGTCCAAAAACTGATGCCAACATTGTGTGAAGCACCTATGGTGAAGAGCTTATCATGACTGTGAAAGGAGTTTCTCAAAACTGGAACATATGAGTCCATAGAAGGTAAAATGTCATGATGAGACCACCATCAGGACTTTAATAGAAGAGTATTCTTGGTGGTGCTAAGAGGCTCTTGAAAGAATGTGTGAAAAATAATCAGAGTATGTTTTGATTTCAAAGCAACAATTTTTATATAGGCTCTCAAACACTTTAATTTACAGCAGCATGAAACATCCCTAATTTGTACTTTTAATTTGGTACATTTTGTTCCATATGTGCTCTTTTGTTATTTTGCTAAAGAACAGTACAGTCTTATTAGTTAGACTTCCAATTAAAATAAGTTAATGTGATTATTTACAACTGCCTGTTCCCTTTATGCTAGTGCTGTGATATATTTATGAAAAATGTCCTCTGTGTGCACAATTATGCTACCAATTTTCCATATATATGTGGTCCAGTATTTACTTGCCTACAATTTAGTAAGCGTATTACTTTCCTAAATACTTCAGATTTACTGACAAGCTGTCTTTTTTCTTTTGTGTGGAAAGTGAAAATATAAATTAAGTATTTCCAGTAACGTTTTAAGTCTCATTGCCTTTTTACTGCTAAGTAAATGTGCCATGGTTGTAAAACTTCCAAACATGTTGGCCAGGAAGAAATCATACTGGTAAATGCAGTGCTTTTTTCGGGGGGTGTACCCCTAAACATTTTGTGAATCTAAGTTTGGCCTCGTTGAGGGGCAGTATTTCAATATGAGTAGGAAAATGAGAGTACTCCTAAACATTTTTTTAGAAAAAAGCACTGGGTAAACAAGTTGCCCTCCCTAATATTTGTAACGCAGCAAGTTGTGAAATGCTGTTACCCAGCTCAGCTTCCATTTTTGTTGTAAACCCAAACTCTTGATAATATCTTATTTGCACCAGTGATGCATCCCTCATCACTTGCTACAAGAGATGGGGGGGGGGGATTGTTAATTCAGGTTGCATTTAAAAGCGAACCTACCCAATTCACACTTGCCAGAACAATCCGATAACCGAAACACAGCCACCCTTCAAAATTCACACATTTTTGCCAAATTTTGCAGAAATGCATTGTATTGGAGGGAATGTGTTTTGCAAAAACATGTGCATTAGGCAAAACTGTATACAAAAATGTCTATATTAGGAGAAATCTACACTAAAATGCTGATGAATCTTCACAAGGATATTTTAAACATACAAACAAACAAACAAATAAATGTAGAAAACTGAATTTGACGACTGGAAAAAAGGAAAAAAGGAGAGAAAAGGGGGAATTGACAGGTGTGCCCACCCTTACATTGCTACTGTCAAAAAAGAAGGAAAGGAGAATATGATATTTGATTAATAAGCTTGGATGTCAACACAGGAGCCTCTTGCAAATGAGCCCACCTTTCACTCCTGTGTCTAACTTCTTCTTCTCCTCCCTGACTGAAATGGCTTGCCTGCCATTTTGGGAAGCTGCAGAGTAACACTGCCACCCACTGCCCCATTTCAACCAGTTAAACGATTAGATCAAGGCTCAGAAGTAATCAGGCCATCACAGCTATAGCTGTGACATCTTTATTAAGCACCAACATCTCCTCTGAGGGGGTAAGGCCTGCGTCTGTTTGAGTGAGATGGAGTATGATGTTTTACTTCCTAGAGTAAATTGGCTCTGACCATACAGTACCTTCACATGTCAGATTTTTTTCGCCTTCCCGCTTTCAGGCAGCATTTCTCAGCAACATCGCATTAGTGGTTTACCGTTGAACAACCCATCACCTGAGCTATCTACGGAAACCAGGCAGCTTGCTGTGCAGAGAACAGCCACCGTAGCCAGCATACTGAGACAAGGAGAGCCACGGCGGCAGCTTGGAGTGACTCATAATCCACCACACAATAAGCATCATTGAAGAAGCCAAACTATTATGCACAGTGCCTCAGCCATTTCACTCTCTTCCCCTTCGTCATGGCATTAATGTATTTTAAATTTGTTTGATGGGGGGGGGGAACCTTTGCATTTCTCTTACCACAAGGACGTTGCTTTCATTTTGCTGACGCAGGCATCATTAAAATTCCTCTCATAACCGCTGCTAGATGCAGATTATTTTATGGAATTTCTTTTAAAGGACAGGAGTGGCTTCGAAACCTAACATTTAGCACTGGGGTATTTAATTGCAATGTTTTGTTAGATGTTTGTTTGTTTTCTTTAAAAAAGTTTAGAATTAGGGAGTTTGGAAGAAAAAACCCCAGCGTGCTCCTTTTTGTGTGAATTGCATGGATTCCCTCTAGTCATTGACATTCAAAGTAGATGAGAAATGTGAAAGGTGTGTGCTGATGTGTCATACTGTTAGAAATTACTGCAATGTCCTCTCATTTGAACCCACACCAGCCTGCCCAGTTCTGGACCTCTTGATATTTATAAATAATAAAGGGGGGGAGGGGAATTACCGGCTTTGCACCGAAATACTCAGCAAATTACTAAACATTGCTCTCGCCCCTGTAAAATTAATTCACAAGTCTGACACTGGGCATTGCTTCCCTATAAGAAATTGCATTGTATCTCACATGCATCGAATATAGGGCTTAAGGAAAAAATCAATAAAAGAAATTAAATATAGCTAGCCTCCCTCAAACAATAAAAAATCAATGCTCTTTTAGCAGGTACCCTTAGAAGCAGGTTTATTTTCAACATTAATCTGGATACTAGTTTCATAGTAATTGATTTTTTTTATACTTAAGCTGTCAAAAAGTATAACAAGCAATGATTACTTGTTATTTTCCAGATTCATAAAACAGACTTATTCTAAGGGGATTGCTGGTTCTTTCTGCCTTTCTTTCCCCCAAGTACTGAGCTACGTTTGTCACTGAAGCAATTGCAAATCGCTCATGAAATAATAGTGATATCAGAAACAGAGTCTCCAACAATGGCTGCAAGTAAACTGTTTTAAATAATTGTGATCATTTGTGTGTGTGTGTGTGTGTGTGTGTGTGTGTGCATGCTTGTACTAAACTGCATATATGCAAAGTTTGCTGTTGTGTATCGGAAAGAATATTTCAAAAGAATTAGCCCTGAGTGTAAGTAAAATATTGATGGTTCACTGGACACAAAGAAAATACTACTGGAGAAAAGATATGTCTTATGGAACTTTTATTGGAACATTAGTGCATGTAAAACTCCTAATCAGAAAGTCAATGGCTCGTGCTTCATGAATCCAGTGATGTGATCCTATCCAAAACATAAAAGGCAAGGCACAATGATTCCTATTCTTCTTGAACATGTCTGAAATCATAGAAGGAATGTAAACAATACATTTGGCAGAAGAGAAGAGCAATATGCGCAATCCATACACCCTGAAGCATGGCCAGTCATGAGGCAAATGATGCTGGCAGAACTCTCCCACCTGCCCTCAGTTCAAGAGCACAAGAAATAATGAACCCCAAGCACACCACTGGTAAAAATTGTATCTCACCTTTCTGGTGAGAAATGGGCCAATATAACCACCATGGTTCCTGCATGGAAACCCAAAAATTCAAGAGGATGTACTGCACACTCAGGAGAAGGAGGAGACGCAGAGGCAAAGGAAGAGAGAAAGGAAGAGAGAGACAGAGAGAGAAAGAGAGAGAAGCTGGTGCTCTCTAGTTTTGGTGCCCAAGTAGATCAGAGTTTTTCACCCTTGGGCAGTAGCAGCCATTGAGGCTGGGGCTCCCTTGCTCTCCCCTGGTTTCCCCATACAGCAGGTTACTGCTGTTTACTGAGAGGGGTACACAGAGTTCAGCACAATGTGGTACATGGGAGTGGAGCCAATGTGCCACAACTTGCTGAATTCCCCATGCCTCACCCCTTCATCTCTTGGTCACTGGCAGAGACATGCTATGTTGTGAAGCTGGGAGAACAATGGAGTCTAACCCATGCCGCCTCAGCAGCCGCTACTGTGCTTTGGTCCTCAAATGTTGGACTACAGCTCCCATCATCCCTGTTGACTGTCTAAATTGGCTAGGGGTGATGGTTGTAGTCCAGAAATGTCTGAGGTTCTGAGGTCCCAAATTTAAAAAAAAATGAAGTAGATAATTTCCATGAAGAGCATGTGAGTGTTGGGCCAAATCTTGTCCCCGCCCCCCACACACAGAGAATTTTTCAGGGCCATTTGTCCCTGGTAAAAGCGAGAGTGGTCATTTTAAACAACTTTTAGGGCATTGGGTGAAATCTAAGAACTGTGTCATGTGGGCGAGGCTTGTCATTATGAGATGAGGTGACAGAAAGCTTCCTCTCCCAACAAATAATAATAATTTATTTCTACCCTGCCCATCTGGCGTCTCTATCTTCTCTTTACCACCCCCCCACAAAGATTATTAGATCAACTCCTTTCAACACCCTTCACTTCTTCCAATCTAGCAAGTGCAGTGCACCTTATAATCATAGAAAATTCCTGGGTTTTACCAGTGCCCAGAAGCATATCCCTTGGATGATTGAATTGCACTGTAAGTCTAAGACTGAAAACCAGCATAAGAAATACCTACCGGTTGTTTTTTTTCCAAGACAACCATATGAATGCTAGGCGATTTGTAAGCATGTGGAGGTTTTATTATCATAAACTTGCTTCCCATAAATAATTGTGGCAGCTGGAGCTGAAGCCAAGCTCATCTATTACTATAACAGAGAAAGGCACACACTCCCCGCCAGTAGTATCAGCCTGGGTAATGCTATGCATTGCACCCAGATGTATGCATCATAGAAGTGCTGTGGCAATACACAGTACAGGGAAGTGGTAGTCACTGGTAAATTGCCAAAGGCCAGCCTGGTTGTATTAAAATGCAACATGTTGGAGAAAGATTTTTAAAACAAGTTGACACGTAACATCATTTTGTAATCTCTCTTTCTGTCTCTTACACACGCACATACCCTTCACTGATAGTTTCCCAGGCCATTTCATTTGTCCTCTTCTTTTTCACTCAGGAGTTTTCCAGCACCCATTACAGTCTTCCACTTCCTTCATCAATAACAACCCAATGATCAGGGGTCCTCTATGTTACTTTGCCCATATCAATACATATTTATGTATCATAGGCCTAATGGAAGCAGGTTGCTGGCCCACACTGCCTCCACTGAACACAATGAAACCAACATGTTAGATGGAAGAGCCAATCGACTTAACCTACTTCCAAGTAATGGATACACCAGATTAACAATAAGGATTTTTTGATATATCCAACAAAATCAATCTATTCACATACCATCCAACTTTTTCAGACTCAAACCAGGATGTGTGTCTTGAGATACATGTTCTGTGACCCACACTTTGCTCTTGTCCCCTCCAAAAAAGATTTGTCCAGTGAGATCTTGTGCTTTTTTCAGGGTGAGAGTGCTGCACCCAAAACGACCACCAAGATCTCACATGAAAAAATGAGATGCTCCGTTCCTTCCAGGGCACTTGGCAGGCATATATTCATGCAATGACTTGCGGTGGAACTGCCCTCTCCTTCCCCAAGCACCCCCTGTGTCTCCCAATCTACTTCAGAGTGTTGTAGAAACCCCTTGAACAGACTTTTTGAGGGGACATGCAAGGGAAGGAGAGATAGGGGAAGTTCTGTTGCACAAGCTGACGTCCTTGTGGAAATGGCATTACTTCATTAAGTACAATCCCTCCATACCCTCCAACATTTCTCCAATGAAAATAGGAGAATTATCCATAATGATAATTTTACTATTTATACCCCACAAATCTTACTGGGTTGCCCCAGCCACTCTAGGCAACTCCCAACATATATAAAAACATAATAAAACATCTTTTAAAAAACCTTCCCTATATAGGATTGCCTTCAGACAGCTCGGGAGTTGAATGACTCCATACACTCCAACATTTCTCTGATAAAAATAGGGACATCCTGCCAAACCCTCCTACATTTCTCCAATGAAAATAGGGACATCCTAAGGAAAAGTGGGACATTACGAGTTCAAATAAAAAACTGGGACAGCTTCTCTAAATCAGGGGTGTCCCTGGAAAATGGAGAGGCTCTGCCCCTCGGCTTAACTGCACAGCACATTTTAAAATGGCATGATCTTGTTCATTTTTGCATGGAGTTTAATCCCATTGTTGCTCTCCTTTTCCTCTGTAATTCTTTGGTAAAAGAATGTCTGGAACCTCCACTTCCTATAACTCTTCTTCAGGTATTCAAAAAGAACAGGAATAGGCAAACTTGGCCCTCTAGATGTTTTGGGACTACAACTCCCATCATCCCTAGCTTTCAGGACCAGCGATCAGGGATGATGGGAATTGTAGTCCCAAAACATCTGGAGGGCCGAGTTTGCCTATGCCTGAAAAAGAACAGGCTCAAACTAGGGAAGGGGATGGACACTGGTTCTGCCTCCAATATCCTTGCATTCAGAGTACACCTGCTCCATTCTGACCTCTTGTTGAGCAGGGAGAACTGCTCTGGGGTCTACAGGTATAGGGTAGGATAGAAATGTTGTAATAATAATAATAATAATAGGGCCAGCACCTCTTGTATGCACACACCAATCTCATCCCCTAGTCTGAACCTTCACAATTGTGCTGCCAAATAATTTTTGAATATCAAAGAAGAGTATAACAGTACTTTATCTTTGATTGTCTACATTTTCATATTAACCAAATGTCAGTGTTTTATTAATTTATATGGTATTGACATTTTATTTCTTTTCCTGACAAAATATTCTCTATTTTTAACTTGTAGATCAGAGTGAATGCCTGCAGGCAGACTTCAGGCTTGTGAGATCAACCCCCCCCCGCACTTTCCCCCCTTTTTATTAGAGCCCCGAGACCTACTAAATGGAGCCAGATGCAAAATGGAGGCTAAGGGGATACAGCCAATTACCTACTGCATCTCATGATCCAGGTGCTGAGATGACTCGCAAAGACAAGCGCAAACCTACATTTAAATTACTGCAGATGAGAGATTCTTCTAATCACAGGGTCTTCTCCAACTCAGTCATTGCAGAAGTTGAACAACTTTAGCTCATGCAGTGGAACTTTGCTCTCTGCATATCCCTCACTTTTCAGAAACAGAAATTCTACCTAATGAAATGCATGAGAAATTCCTCTTTAGCGCTACGAAGTAGGATGATTAACTGATGGATAGGCAAAACATGTGGATTTGGTCAGATGACTGTGAGAACTGACACACATTAGTAGTCCGTTTTAACTACACCAGGTAATTCTGTATTGAGCATGTTTGGGAACATCTGATCAGGATGGCATGCTGCAAAAATCCAACCAGGCAAATTTATCCTCCATCCTGAGACCTGTTTCCAAATAAACATGCATAGGTTTCAAATTCCAGTAAAGCATATTGCTTTGCTTTCTGCAGCAGAAGCATATATATTATTATGGAAGTCCTTTTGCCATGATCTAAATATAACACATTTTGAGTTAATTCTGTAGAGAAGTCACTTTGTTTCTTTTCACATCACCAATGTGCACACAGCCCAGTGTGTATCTTTGAACACACAAGTGTTGTTGCTGCCGATGCTTGTGCCTGCTTTTTGTATCCCGTTTTCCAATACAAATGAATGCCATTAAAAACCAAGACGTTTGGAGAAAAAGAAAAAGAAATTATTGCAACTGTTGGAGCAGATGTGTGAACTACCTGCTGAAGTGACAAACTAAATGCCTCTATTCAGCCAGCAATGGCAGCATCTCCATGTTTCTACTGTTTGACACAATGATGGATTATTTATTTACTGAACAGCATTGGTGGCCAGAAAATCTGATTTTCATGCCTGCAAATCCATGAAACCTCAGCCACTGAACAGCTTCTTTTACATGTGGCAAAGGTCACCTATCAAGGGATTTTCTCACGTTTTGTGTGATTGGTCATGCCTCATTTCCTGCAAGAAAATATGATTTCCCCAAAGTGGGTGAGTTTGAAGAGACTCACAAAGACCTAGAAAGTTATTTCCTTTCTGTGCGATAAGCATAAAAGTATAGAGACTAACCTAGAGGGATAGACAAGCAACTGTTTGTAGCTGGAAAGCATATTTAATCCTATCATTTAGGAAAGTCTAAGAGCTCTCCAGATATAAAAGCAATGCAAAAATTAGGCTCTTAACCTTGTCACTTAACCTTGAGGATTTGAAAGGGTTTTAATAACTCATGAACTATATCTTCTCTAAGTCCATTGTTTGATAGTGAACATTGATTAGTATATACTTACACTGATAACTGGGAAACACTGGCCCTTGAGTGCTACAATTGGAGAACAGCCTTTACCAAAGGTGTAATGGACTTTGAAGAAGCATGAACTCAGGGCAAAAAGGAGAAATGAGCTAAGAGGAAGGCACATTTGGCAAACCCTCACCATGATCAACTCCCAGTTTAAACCTATGTCCCCACTATGGAAGGATGTGTGGATCCAGAATTGGCCTTCACAGTCACTTATGGACGCACTGTTAAGACCATTTTCATGGAAGACAATCCTCTCGGCTATGAGTGATTGCCAAAGAGATATACGTACATAGCCATTGCTATTAGAAAGCAGGAAGTTCCAATAGGACCAAGTAAGCAGGGAAGGATTTTTGGTTAGTCCCAGACCAAACTGGCACCACATATTCTCCCCCCCCCCTTTTTTGCAGCACAATTTTTTGCAGCTTTGTGGTGGTGGATATTGGCCAGAAAGAAGCATTCCATAAGAGCATAGAAATCTAGGTTAGGAAAGAAAAACACAAGGCCCTAGAACTCTATGAGCAGCTGAACTCCAAAAATGTTTTCCTACTGTGCTTTTCATAAAGTTTCCTAATCAGAAATGTCTCTGACTAGGGAAGAGAAGAGAATGGTGCCAGTTTTTTTGAGCCTGTTATACCTGTTCTGAGATCAATCAGGACATCATCCCTAGAACAGTGTGTCAAAGACTCAAGAGTTTCTGTCACTGCACATTTGATTTTCCTCCAAACCAAATGTCTCTAGGCCATCATGTCAAAATAAAGACTCTTCGCTGTGTGTATTCAGAATGCTACTGGACAGTGCCTTAATATTCAGGGACAGTATAATTGTTTTTTTAATAAAACAATACAAAAATATAAGCCATTATTATTAACCTTCCTTTCTGATCTTCCTTCATCAATTTTTGTCTCCCCCTTCGTCTGCTTTATTATTTGCACCTTCGGGACAATCTGCACATTCAGTTTTGCCGTACTATGGCTGCAATCCCCTTGCCTCAGTAGACACATTTAGGATTGTGCTATAAGTAATTTAAAAATATATTTTGTTTCACCAGATTTATGTGAGGAGCATATTCTTTTGAATGGACCCCAAACTGGTGGTGATTATTGTTACCATTTACAATCCTATATATTTCATAATAGATAGAGAGATATTATTTTCAAAGCTTTTTTGAATATATGTAAAGGAATACATAAATGTATAACCTGCCACATTCCAAAGGCTTGAGTCTGGTAGCAACAGTGAATGCAAAGTGAATATACTTATCCACTGTTCAAATATACAGAATGTTAAAACCTCAACCTTTTCCTGGCTCATCCCAGCCTAAGGATTCCAAAAAGATGGGACTGATCTAAAACTTTAGCATTTTTTCTTTTTCCAAATATTTATTTGTTGTTGTTTTTAAATACACAGGGTGTTTATATAACCATGCAATAACACTTTATATTATAATTATCATATTACAATATTGTAAATATATTGTATGGCTATACATTTAATAAATAATATCCAATACTTTGGAAATGTATTGCTTTGTCCATTATTTTCTCTTCCACAGTTTGCAAGTTTTGATACTGTTGTTGTTGTTGTTTAGTCGTTTAGTTGTGTCCGACTCTTCATGACCCCATGGACCAGAGCATGCCAGGAACTTCTGTCTTCCACTGCCTCCCGCAGTTTGGTCAGACTCATGTTTGTAGCTTCTAGAACACTGTCCAACCATCTCTTCCTCTGTCGTCCCCTTCTTCTTGTGCCCTCCATCTTTCCCAACATAAGGGTCTTTTACAGGGAGTTTGATACTGTTACAATATCCCAAATTCCTTCATTCTCAAATGTCCATTTAGTTAGGCTTTAGCATTTTCAGGACATTTGTGGGTGAGTAGGTAACAATTTTCCAACCATCTTCATATATGCTCCACTAAGTTTCTCAGAGTTCTTACTCCTGAAATAAACTCAGCTGTATTTTTGTTTTGTTTTACACCTTCTGAATTCTTGAACTGTGAGAAGAATGTCACAGCATCATAAACTACCTTGTTAACTGACATTTATTGGTTGTTTTTCAGCTACCACCAGTTTTGTCATTGATATTTAAGCACTTCCCCTAAGGCCACAACAAATAGCTCCTTTTCTTCACCACTGCATGTGATACGCCTCAGTCTTGCAAATGGCAACCCTCACATTGCCTTCCTCCTTGCCCTCATAGAAAGCAATCTCAACCAGACTCCTGCTTACAACCATTTGTTTTAATTTGCTGCTGTGGGTCCACACAGTGTGTTTTATCAACAGTACAAAAGGAAACCTTCCGTTCCAGCAGAGTACACTAATAAAAAGCACTATCGGCTGAATACAAATCGAGATGAGTAAACTTTCCTGTTGCCTAAATCGTAGATCATGTGAACTGCTTCTTTCTCTTGGTGAGCGAAAAGTGACATTTCCACATAAGTGCAGCACTTGTTTAAAAACACAGCAGGGAACACAAAAAGTTCTTGTTTACAACTGCTATATTCTCCAAGGTTTTGCCCGTTGTTGGAATATTTTCAAAGGAATGATTGATTTATTTTTACTGTAAAGTATGCAAATGAATGTGCCGTGTAATTTATTTCATCTGCGGCTCTTAAGAATAAACATAATTTCAAAAGGTAAAGATGAGCAGGCATTGTAGGGGGACTGCCTTGAATCCACTTTAATTAATCTGCAAGAAATGCCATACCTGGTTCTGTATTCATAGTGCCTATAATGGATTACAAACCTCTACTGCTCACCTAGTGATCCACTGGTTGCATGGCAGGGCAGGGGAAATCCATCCTAAATTATTCTTTAAACCTCCCCTAATTGCGAGTGTGACAGTGTAGTTTAAATGATTTTAAAAGCCCACTAATTGCACTTGAGCACTCTCAAGACAGCCACAAATCTGTAACTCATCTACAATTACCCCTGTTCTGGGAATAGACAGGATAGACTACTGCAAGTGTTGTACATGCAACTAACCTTGAAGACTACCCAGAAATTTCAGTTGTTCTCAAATATAGCCACTGGACTTTTGACTGGGACTGGATGGACATAATACAGTGGTACCTCGGGTTAAGTACTTAATTCGTTCTGGAGGACCGTTCTTAACCTGAAACTGTTCTTAACCTGAAGCACCACTTTAACTAATGAGGCCTCCTGCTGCTGCCGCGCCGCCAGAGCACGATTTCTGTTCTCATCCAGAAGCAAAGTTCTTAACCCAAGGTACTATTTCTAGGTTAGCAGAGTCTGTAACCTGAAGCGTATGTAACCTGAAGCATATGTAACTCAAGGTACCACTGTATATCTCATTGATACATAAGCAACTTTACACACAATGGGCTGTGATGACAATCTGAGATGACAACCTTATTAACTATTGTTGCCCAATGCAGACCTTTACTTTTTTCATTCATAAATGTCTGCTGCTATTCATTAACTGTTTGTGTGCTGCTTTGCTGACAGTGGTGCAGCTAGTAATTTTAGATCTTGGACTTAAATGCCTTATGCCCATCCACTTTACTTTAAAGCACAGACTCTTCTTTCCTCTTGGGGAAACAAACCATTCTTTATTTGAAGGATGTTGCGGCCTCTTTTAGTGGGGTGGGACTTGCAGTGCTGCCTTTCTGTTTAATGGTGTTCTTTGTCTATATTTTAATTATTGTCTTTTTAAGGCTTTTATCGTTGTCTCTGGTTTTAATGTAAGTCACATTGAGTTACCTTATAAGAAAAGTGATTAACCAATACAATAAATCATCATTGTCATCATAAATGGCCATATGTATTATTTCAGCTATGATGCACACCACTAAAATTTATCTCCCTCCCCCTGTGAGCATGATTTCATGCTCTACAAGTGCTTCTACTTTCCTAATATGTTAGGGGAGGGGAGAATTTGTCAACTGTGATAAAAAGTACTTTGAGTATGGGCAAACTCCCCTGCTGGTGGTGAGTGGGGTCGGAGGCAAAAGTGGACAGGGCAATGGATGTGATTTTTACCTTTGTTCAGCATTCCACCTGTGTAAGAACTGGAGGTTTCTGCACGCTCACGTGTAAACTTACCTCTCCATCCAGGCAAGCAAAAGTCATTACCAAAGTTCAAGAATACATTGTAAGTAGGCAGAGCACTTGAGGAAGTGGCAGAAGAGGGCTGGTAAGGGGCATGGCTATGGAGGTGGCCCAGGGAGAGTCCTGAAGGCCAACAGAGAGGATTGGATGGCTGCATTTGGATCCTAGCTCTGAGGTTTCCCACACTGATCTAGCCTTGCTCCTTTAATGTCTGTGTACAGCATGAACATTTCCATGGAGTGGGCCTATGTGTGGATACTTGTGTGTATGAAGGCTTCCATGAGATCTTCCTGAGTGATTGAGGGTTCTAGATTTCATGCATGAAGGCCCCTTTCTATACATGTGCAGACATCAGGAGAGGGTCTAAGTGGAGGGTGTGATATCAAGAGAGGGACTACTCACCATGGCTCCACTCCTTTCTCCCACTCCTTTCTCCCAGGAGCCAATAACTTCTGAATAAAGGTATTGTGGACAACATTTTATTTATTTTTTTAAATGAACAATTTGCATATTATGCCATTACAACTGGGTTGCTTTTTTTTTTTTTTAAGGGAAAAGAGCACTATAGTTGGGCTATCTACATTTTCATCTCTTATTTTATCCACTTAAAAATACCTAGAAACATCAGTGGGGCTGAACTGGCTTTTATTCCAGTACACTGGCTTAGCTGATTTGCTGATAATGTTTCTAAGTGGTTACAGAAGTAGAATAAAGTTCATCTTGCTGCATAGCTGGGGGCTACAAACCAATGGATGTCATGTAGTTAAATATGCCACATTCTCTTTCATGCCTGGTTCATATTTCATTATCTCATCAGTATAGAGTCACATTATCAGTTGGAAGCATTGCCCACATGATTCAAGATACGGTCCTTATGCCAGGGGAACCATGCATTATGTAAGACACATAATAGCCTTTTTTTCAGACTTTCTTTGAACATAAGCAAAAGGTAGAGGAGGGCAGGATTGCATGTGGTGTCTCCTACTCTCAGCTTCCACACATTTATTTGAAGGTTAGAATACAGATTGAAACTTTCTCCATGTGATCAGAAAATAGCAGAATTCCTGATTGCACAGAGATAGCCCTGCACCCATATTTTAATACTACTAGGCTCTGTTCCAATTTTCAGACGAACATATGGTGGTCAGTTGCTTGTAATTTTATTCCCTCATCCCTTTTCAGCTCAAACATTATTTGAAGACAGTTAAATCATGCAACATATCCATGCAACATAGGTCTGGAGGTACAGTATTCAGCATGACCTCACCTTGCTGTTGGTTGCTGTGACTCAGGGCTCAAGTGCAGCTGACAGAATGTCCTCCTAGGTGATCGAACTCAGGAGGTCGGATGGTTTAGTTCCAAAGGGGAACATGTGGGGTACAGATATGGTTCAGTAAGGCAGGAGATATAGTTCTTTATAAGCAACTGCTTCAGCAATGACTTGGACCAAACTGAAGCCTTTTATGCAGTGTCATCAGCTTCCCCTTCTCATGCTCCATCCCTTTCTTGAAAAGCAGAAAGTCTTGAAAGGGCAGGCCTTGGGAATGGAGTCCACCATTCCATCATCTCTACAGGAGCGAATGACGGCACACTTCCTGTGGTGATGCAGTGACTCTATGGACTGTATGGGGCTTGGAGTCAAGTATACCAGACTCTTGCTAGACTTGAGCTTCTTGGAGGTTACTCTATCTTATCAGGAATCTCTGGTTCAGGGGTCTCCAACATTTTAGTTGTAGAGGTCTCTAACATCTTGGGTTCAGCTATCTCCAGTTCGGTAGTGGTGCTCATGCCTTTTCCATTGGCATCACTGGTCCCTAAGGCTCTGTGTTTGTATACAGGTCACTGATTAAAGGTATGGTGTGGTGAGACAGCACTGTTCAACTGCTGCTGCTTACTGGGAGCTGGAGCAAGGTTGGAATGGTGCAAATGGCAGGAGCACCACCAGTACATTTGCACCATACTGTCCGGACTGCAGCCTCTTCCCTCCTCACCTTAGTAAGCAAAAGTGACATGACTGACAAATAATAATAATAATAATAATAATAATAATAATAATGCCAATCAGATTCCTTGGATGACCTTGAATTCTGGTTCTTTGCAGCAGGAATTATTCATTCATTCTGCCATCCCAGATCATTCATAATATTATAAACTAATTAGTCTTCTTTCTAAATAAAAAAAGTCCTCAATATTTTAGCCTTATTATGACACCCTAGCTTCCTGATCATTGTTTTCCATCTGTTTCCATCTTTTCTATTGTCATTACATTCTTTTTTGTGATAGAAAAATTAAAACTGCACACAGTATTCCAGCGGTGAGATCACCATAGATTTATATAAAATATAGACTTCATGATGCTGGAAATTTTATTTTTAATCCCTTTCCTAGTAATTCCGAACATCATATTTGCCTTGTGCATTACTGTTGCACATGGAGAGGATCATTTGAGAGAGCTGGCCACCATGATCCAAATAGATCTTTCCTGATTAGTCACAGCCCTTTAAGAACCTCATTTGCTCATTGGTTATCCATCTACTCAGTTTGAAGAGTTTTTTTTCTGGAGCTCCTCATAGTATTTCACCATTTTGAATCAACATGGTGCTCTCCTATATGTACATTTCCTGCCAACAAGTCCTTTCCATGTAGGAAAGACATAACATTTGAAGTAGCCCTAATAAACACTCCAATACCCTTGAAGATGAAGGGCCGTAGATTGATTTGCAAAGGGAAAATACTTTGAAATGAATCCAATGTCACGTTATTGAAAAACTTTAATGGGAAAAGATTAACTTTTGAAAGTCTGCAGTGGTTTACAAAGCTTCAAATGCCCAGAAATCTACTAAGCCAGCCCATTTAAAGAATCTAAATATGCTTGCACATTTTTAAGCTTCCCGACTTTGAATATTAGCTTTGAAGTTGTGCCAAAAATGGAGCTGCCTTGAAAATGAATTCATGACACTGGAATTAGTGTTGGGTGTGTGGCATGCCTAATGATAATCTTGACCACGCTTGCCGTTGACAGCCAGCGCATATGGCGCTTCTGAGTCAATAATTCTTCAAAGATAAGATGCGCAGCATCTTGGCTCTTTTTATCTTTGCACACTGATGATTTGGACACTGTGCAGTGTCCAAAGACAGCCTGTTTAATGACAGATGGCATTTTTCCACAGCATAGAAAGATTGCCTGCAGATTTCCTGAGTCACACTGTCCATCCAGGAAATATACAGCAGGAGCCTAAGTGAAATATGCTGAATGAAAGATTCTTTTGTTGAGATGCCAAAGGATTTCACAGGTTTTCAAGAACCAAAGAATAACCTATGCTATGTGTGAGGCCAGGCCAGAAAATGAGCAAATCATTGAAACGTTGCCACTTAATGCTGTCACCTTCGTTGAGGCTTAAGTGGTCTACCATTCTGCCTCAACCAATTGTGTATTAGGACAACAGACAAGGGGCTCTTCTACATGAAACACACAGCACAGTTGGCTGAGTATCACCCATTTCTCTCCCGCCCCCGCCCCCCTGGTAGTCTACAGATTTAGTTTGTCAGAGAACAAGGACTTCTGTGCTAAAGGATTAACTTCCCCAGTCCCTCTTAAACTTAATTTGAAAATACTGTACTCAGTTTCTACAGAGGCTTATTCATCCCAAATGGATGACTTCATTTTATCCTGCTATGTTATGAGTCAGCCTGATATAGCGCTTCACAACCATATACACACCAAGCTGCATTCACACTGCAGTTTGTCCCATTTTGCTGACATTTCCCTAACTGATAGTTCTTGCATTATATTTGAGCTTTCTCACAACGTAAAAGCCACTCGTGGAAAAACTAATGGAATGGAATATAGCACATGTTTAGTGCCCATTTCTGTGTTATTTGATTGAAGGAGGGAAATCTTTTGCAGTCCCCTTAACCCAGAAAATCACAAGAGTTTTGAGCTACAATTTCCACCCCCTCTTTCTCACAGGTTCATGCTGCAGCCACTCATGTGATGAGCCATGAGGCAACACACCTTCACATGCTACATTCTCTGCCCATTTCAAGGCTCACACCGCATCCTTCTTCTTTTTGCCTGACAAGAAAGCATGCTGGTACTTCAGCACAGAAAGTCATGTCAAAAATGTAAAGCCTACAATAATGGCAGAATGTAGAGCAAGAGGGATGGCATAGAGGAATGATATGTGTGAATGACATTCACCACAACACGGAAGAATAGCAGTCAGGATGTGACAGAACAGGAAAGAAGCGCTAGCCCTGAAGTCACTTAAACTAATACAATAAATCCATGAATACAGCACAAGTTTCTAAGATAATAAATTATTTTGCAGCCTCCAAATTTCACATATGGTTTTGATATTCATGGGTAGCACTACAAAATAGCTAAGTGCATGGCTGCACCAACAGATCTACTTGTGAGTAGTTTGTAAACTCCATGCCCTGTTCTGGCTACAAATGTCGGCTCCCTCGGCCAGTAAAGCGAGATGAGCGCTTCAACCCTAGAGTCGTCCATGACTGGACCTGATGGTCAGGGGTCCCTTTACCTTTATTGGAACTGCGAGGAGCCATGCGTGGCAGAGCTGCTTTACTGCCAGGTGGAGTTGCTGCAGTAGGGAGCACGGTAGCCCACCGGCAGGCTCTCTTGCTCCCCCTTGGCCTCCAGGGTTAAGGGTTGTTAAGGGTGCTGGTAAGTGTAGTTCTGTTAGGGGTCTCTGCACAACTCTCAGTGCTCTTCACCAACTACAGTTATCAGGATTCTTTGCGGGGGAAGCCATGGGTATTAGAGTGCTTTCAATGTACTGGGTAGATGTGATGTCAAAAGTCAGGATCTCCTATTGTTTGTTGTTTTAAGAGAAAGCTGTTTGTGCCTTCCTTGTTCTAGTATAGTTTATAATGGGCATCTCATGCTTAATGGAGATGCATATCAAATGCCAGTACCATGATTTAGCAAGGGTGAGCCACCCATGGACACATTGATGGAAACATGATTTGGGCTGCAATGTTAAACACGTTGACTGAATAAGTCCCAATGGGTACAGTGGGGCATGCTTCTGAGTTGACACACACAGGTGTTCACTGTGAATTCCTTGTAATGCTACACATGCAGATCATGGTTGCATTTTTAATTCTCAATATCAGTTTTCATTAATGGTTTTCAAAAAAAATAAAAAATATGGGAAATGAAATTGAACTGGGAAAATGGGTGTGAGGGGGTTCTAGTGTTTTAAACTCCTCTCCAGCCATTTATTTATTTGCTGATTGCATATCCCACCTTTTTCTCCAAGGAATTCAAGGTGGTACACATGGTTCTCCCCATCCTCATTTAATCTTCACAACATCCCTTTGAGGTAGGTTAGGCTGAGAGGCAGTGCCTGGCCCAAGGTCACCCTGCTGGCTTTGTGGCTGTGTGGGGATTTGAACCCTAGTCTCCCAGATCCAAGTCTGACACTTTAACCCCTAAAACTCATTTGCAATATTTTCTCCAATAACTTGAGCAAATCAGATACCAAGCCCTAACCCTTTGCATCCCCGGAGAAACAAGCTTCTCAAAGTGTCTCTTCTACCTGATCTCAAGTACTAGGAAATGTCTCCTAGTACCATTAGTTAAAACTTTTGTGGTGTGAACAGGCAAGCGATTTCTATCAAAGGCAACAGAAAAGTAGTTATTCAGCTTTCAAGTTTGGGAATCCCTTCCCTTGAGATCCCACCATCCTGCTTGGAGAGTTTTCATCTCCCCCTCTCCTGAAAGTATGTTGAAAACCTATATATCATAGTCTGCAAAGAGTGACACACTTTTAAATTTTCTTTTAATGTGTTTGTTTAATTGATTTCTTTTGAGGCAAATGGAAATTTGTCACTCGGCAACAGCTGCCACAGCTCTCCCCCTTCTTTTTCTGGAGTCTGCTAAGCATCAGCGTTCCAAATGAGCCCGAATCTCCAGAGGAAGGAGAACGGAATCAGAACACGCATTGTGTCTCTTTAGTCAGAATTCTGTTCCCAGCCACCTCCATGCCTCCCCTCTCTGCTAATGTATGCCTGCCTCTGAGGCAAAAACAGATCTACGGCTCCTGTCCTTGTTCTGAATGAGAATACATTATTCGCCAGCTCTGTTTCATTAAAATTATTCCACTCAGCTGTGAAAACAGACTTGCAATGGATTGAATGAGTCGCCTCTCTACCCCAGATGCTGAGGAGGTGGGCTCTTTAAATGTCATGGAATAAATAAATAAACAATCTGCATTTGGCAGTGAGAATATATAGATGCAGGGAAATATATTGAGAAAACTGAAGGCTATATATATATATAGCCTTCAGTTTTCTCAATATATTTCCCTGCATCCTATTTTAAATCAGATTAATTAATTATATCTGATTACCTGTAATACAACAGTTGCATTGACAAATGAGTTATCTGTGCCTTTGAATAATTTGGATGCTTTTTCTTTCCAAACATATATCTGTTCACAGATGGCACTTTAGAGTCATTGCAGACTTCCATGAAGAGGAGAAAACAATCTTATCCCATCCGCTCTTCCAACTGCAGCCACCCACACAACCTCAAACAATGTTTTAGCACAGGAGTCTTTAGGCTTTCCAGACCTGGGACCCACCTTTAACCCGAAAATGCATTTCTTAATCTTTTGCCATATATTTGTACGGTGATGGTGCTGCTGTGGTGATCTTGCCTTAGATCAGGCCATGAGCTGATAGTGTTTGCCCACCAGTATTCCAAGAGGGCAGTGGTTGTGGTCTGGTTTCCTTCGGGGCATGGAAGAAACATTTACCCTTGCAACCAGCTGTTGAAATCATCCTTGGCCAGCCACAAAGGCTTGTGGGATTGCCTGCTGAAAACACACACTTAAATTGGCTTTTAAATCATGGCCTTTGAAAGGGCAGGGCAAGAGCAATGGACCAGAGTTAAGAATTCTTCACTCTGGACCACCTCCAAAATATTTAAGCCCATCAGTTGAAGACCAATGTTTCAGAGGGTATCCCAACCATTCAAAGCAGATTTAGGGACTACTGGGAGATTTAAGGTAAAGTGGAGGTTGGCAAGATGATGGCTATTCTCTGCCTTGGAGTCAGAGGCAGTATATGTTTGAATACCAGCTGCCTGAAAAATCCATGGGAGGAGAGAGTGCTATTGTGGGTTGGCCACAGGTATCCGGTTGGCCACTGTGAGAACAGGATGCTGGACAAGATGAGCCCTGATCCAGCAGGGCTCTTTCTATGTTCTTATAAACAAGGCCTCACCCATTTCATTTGAAGGAGCCTTCTATAAATAAAGCAACACCATCAGAAACAACCTATTATTTTTATTTTATATATTTAAAACTTTTTCACAAGGAGCATCCATCATAATTCCCAATTGGCAACTGATGGGAAGAGAGGCCAACTGAAGCACAGTCTGGCTCTCTTGTACCTCATGTCTGCCCAGGAACATCTAATCACCTGGAAATAAAGACCTGGGGGGCTTGTCTCAGCGTAAAAAAGGTTGGCATTGGTCTTTTTCCACTTTCCCTGATAAATTGCACATCTAATATTACCAAATAAACACTACCATGTATTTTACATGTTTATAAACACTCTCCTCCTTCTTTCATTTAAGTTTTCTATAAGACAGGTTCAGACTTATGGATACTGCTGACGAATTTCAGCAGGGTTTTGAATTCTGTGAGTGATTCTTTCTGTGACCTTTCTAAATTAAATGTATTTTCTGGACTGAAGGGCATTTTTACAATGCTGAGGAAGGCTAAGTTGAAAGGAGTGAGACTCTACATTATGCTGTAAAGGAGGTGAGGCTATTTTACAGTCACCCCCAATGCCTTTGGGGAATGAGTTCTGGACTTATATGCCAGCTGCTGTCTTCAGCAAATGCAAGACGAACTCCTGTGGTTGACATTTCCATTAGTACAATGGCATACAGCTGTTCCAAAGAGTCAGCCACACATTGAGACAGACAGACTCTTGCAAAGCTCAGGCCAGAACTAGGGGCACCTTTGAAGACAAGGACCAAAAACTTGAATTTGACCTACTATTATGTGGTCAGTCAGCCAAGACAGATGAGTGCTAAGATGATGGGATGGTGCTATAAAATGCTCCTCAGCTTTGAAGCAGACAAGCAGGCAGGCAAGAGCATTACCCTTATACTTCAGTTTTATAAGGCAAGCTGATTTCTATGGAAACTGGAAAGAAAAGTTGTGTATAGGGCTAGTCCAAAGAGCCCTTGAGCTCAATACACCATAGCCTGACTTCACGTGAAGGGAAGTCCCTAACTCAACCAAGGGTTTGAGACCCATAAGCTACCCTCACCTAGTTTAGCCAGTCAGTTGAAGCAGTTTCCCGGGATGTGGCCTGGGTAGGAGCCATAGGTGAGAGCTGAGTGCAGAGCCGGGATCAAATGTGGACAAACTACACCAGAAAAAGCATGACATGTCTCCCACCAGAGGTACTACCCTTCCCCTGACACCCCTAAGCAGTGTATAGGATACACAATACAAAATGACTGAACTTGAGTTAGAATTAGTAAACCAGATTTCAGTGAAAAAGCCTGCTGGAATAATAACAATAATGTGCCAGAAATTCAACTTGGGGAAGGGGAGGGAGGAGAGACGTCCAACCTCAATTGCACAGGAGTTTCACAAAATTCAGCCCACAATAATGAATGTATGGCTCCTTGAGCGTATGAGGCCTACACCAGAGCAAGAGGGACCACTTACAGTGGCTCCCCTGAAGACGTCATTTATTGGAGAGGAATAGGGGCCCAGAACATCTCTGACATGGACCCCTTTCGACTCCCAGGCTTTCTTCAGAGGCACCATAGGATTATACCCAACTCTATATTTTTGGTGTAGCCACTTCTGACCTGGTCCTGATAGTACTCTAGAATACATTCTTCTGAAGTGTATATAAATTACACTGCAATTCAGGACAATGGCTGTGTTGCCCTTTGAATAATATATTACCATCTTTTGTGTAGCAGGTGGTTGAACTCAGCTTTTTACTTAAGGTATAGATAACCTTAACTTTGTCTAATGTGTTGAAATGGTATTCAGCTGTAGTAAGAGGAGAGAGAGAGAGAGACCAAGCAGCAAAGGGCATTTTTAGCAGTGAACTTTATGATACACGCTCATATTTTAAGATGAATCAGTGAGCCTAAAATGGGATTTGAAGGGAAATATTTCATTCTGCTCTCTTTGCCATCATTTAATATGTTTCCAACACCCTTTGGGTCTATGAGCATTGACCTTTGCACTGTATTTAAAATGTACTGGCAGTGCTGGTGGCTGAAGGAAAGGAAAGGTGCCTTTATTTCACATTTAAAATGGCAAGCTAATGCTGATAATATAGGAAATGATCCAGAAAAGGGGGGCGGGGGATCAGCACTTTCCACTCTCAATGAGAGCATTATGCACACCCTGGAGAGATTCTTTGTCTTGTGCATTGTGGTTTATATTAGTGTTGGAATGAACCTTTTGCCTTTATGGGTTTTTTTCTGTGTCCAGGGCAGCTGTTTATCAGCTCCATCTGGTATGCAGGCTGAGACCCTACCTGCCCGCAGACTGTCTCACCAGAGTGGTGCATGCTCTAGTTATCTCTCGCTTGGACTACTGCAATGTGCTCTATGTGGGGCTACCTTTGAAGGTGACCCGAAAACTACAACTAATCCAGAATGTGGCAGCTAGACTGGTGATTGGGAGTGGCTGCCGAGACCACATAACACCGGTCTTGAAAGACCTACATTGGCCCCCAGTATGTTTCCAAGCACAATTCAAAGTGTTGGTGCTGACCTTTAAAGCCCTAAATGGCCTCGGCCCAGTATACCTGAAGGAACATCTCCACCCCTATCATTCTGCTTGGACACTGAGGTCCAGCGCCGAGGGCCTTCTGGCTGTTTCCTCACTGTGAGAAGCCAAGTTACAGGGAACCAGGCAGAGGGCCTTCTAGGTAGTAGCACCCACCCTGTGGAATGCCCTCCCATCAGATGTCAAAGAGAAAAAGAACTACTAGACTTTTAGAAGACATCTGAAGGCAGCCCTATTTAGGGAAGCTTTTAATGTTTAATAGACTATTGTATTTTAATATTCTGTTGGAAGCTGTCCAGAGTGACTGGTGAAACCCAGCCCGATGGGCGGGGTATAAATAATAAATTATTATCATCATTATTATTATTATTTTGTCATGGAGGAGGAGAAGTGAACTGTGAAAATGTTGGGGAAAGAACTTTGACAAACTCATGCGTTATGTGGCAGTGCTGTGGGTTGCTGTTGTTCTGCTGTGGCTTGTTTTCCTTCTCTGACGCAGCAGCACTGGTGGCGCTGGCGCTGGTGAAGGTGCTCCAGACCCCACTGTGGTGCTCACTCTTCCAGGACACAGCACCCTCCCTTGCATGCACATGCCCCTCAAAAACAACTAACCCCCCCCAAAAAAACCTGGACATTTCATGTCAAATGCAAAAATCTGCCCAGAAAGGCATGCTGGCCTCCCAAAAGAGGACATGTCCGGGAAAACCTGAACATATGGCAACCCTAAGGAAGATGGTGGCAGGAGTGGCAGCAGCTGTAGGGCAAAACAGCACTTTCTATTTCACCTCAGGTGGTGAAAGCGGATGTGCCACCCCTGTTTCAGTCTGATGGGAAACAATGCAATTTAATGTAAACTACTACTCACTTTTTCTGAGTTGGGGCCAATACTTTTCCATACTACCTTCTAGAAGGATTTGAAAGTGCAGTGGTGTAGTGGAAAGGTAACAGAATGTGCAGCTCTGGGACCTTTGTTGTTGTTGTTGTTAGAATTTATATACCGCCCTATACCCGGAGGTCTCAGGGCGGTTCACAGAACAAGGGCAGTTCAATGCAGGAACAATCACACCAAGATGGTTTGATTGGCCATCCTTTCTCTGGCAACCATATAAGGAGGCTGTCAAATGTTGCTATGGTTTGTGACAAATTAGCACAGAAGATAGAGAATAAGGGGGGAGGGGGATCAAGCAAAGGCTTTCCTTGGATGTGGTTCTTACTTAATGTTAGTTGTTTGAATAGTAACACTTATTGGCAATATTGTTTGCATTTCTCAATAAAAGCTAAAGACCTTGTGAACCTTTGCAGTCAGAAGTACCACTGAGTTCAATGGAGGTTACTCCCAGGAAACTATGCCTAGAATTGCAGTCATATCACATACCGTATTTTTCGCCCTATTGGACGCACCGGCCCATAGGACGCACCTAGTTTTTTGGGGGGGAAATCAAGGAAAAATTTTTTATTTCCCCCCCAGGTTTGCGCAGCCATCCCCAAGCTAGAAGAGGGAGACGGAGCGCTCCGTCTCCCTCTTCTGCCTTCAGGGACAGCCTCTCTAGCCTCCGTGGGGCAGCGGCTTGCCTCGCTGTCCCCCGAGCTTGTGGGGCTGGCAGGGGGGAGAAGCAAGCTTGCTTCTCCACCCCCCCGCCAGCCTCCAGATCAGGTCGGGGAATAGCAGGGTGGCGGCGCTCCGCCTCCCCGCTATCCCCCGAGCTTGTGGGGCTGGCAGGGGGGAGAAGCAGGCTTGCTTCTCCAATCCCCACCAGCCTCCAGATCAGGTCGGGGAATAGCGGGGTGGCGGCGCTCCGCCTCCCCGCTGTCCCCCGAGCTTTTGGGCTGCAGGCTGCTGCCCGCAAGCCTTGCTGCCCGACCTCCTATCGGGCTTGCAAGACTTGCGGATAGCTTCCTGAAGCCCGGAGAGCGAGAGGGTTCAGTGCGCACCGACCCCTCTCGCTCTCCGGGCTTCAGCGAAAGCCTGCATTAGCCCCATAGGACGCACACACATTTCCCCTTCATTTTTGGAGGGGAAAAAGTGCGTCCTATAGGGCGAAAAATACGGTAATCTCAGGTCTCTCCAACCAAATACAGATATACTATCCAGTACACCACTCTTTGCTGGCTCACTGTTCTATGGCTGCCAACTGATCCTAACCAAAATTAGTCTTATGCCATGTACTGGTGCATTTTTGAAATCTCCTTAGGGGTGTAGCTTTGGGGTTGTCATGATGAGCTCCTGAGCTTCACAGTGCAATCCTATGCCTGTTTAAGCAGAAGGAAGTCCCAGTTGGTTCAATGGCATTTACCCTAAGTCAGTGAGCACAAGGTTTCAGCCTTAGCAAAGCAAAGGCTCGGTTTTGATGGTGCAGTAAAAAACATTACACCACTGATAATTCTAACATTTAAGAACATTTTCAATAATTAATTTGGTAATTAATTCATTATAATCCATTTAGATGCAGGTTTTTAGATAGCCGTTGTGGAAAGTAGATTGTTCTGGCAATTAAGAGCATCAAGTACAGTAAGCAGTGAATAAAAGCATGCTTCATTTAAAATACACACACACAAACACACGCAACCACAAATATGAATCTTGCCATCTGACCTAAATAAATTTCACTACACCATTTTATTTTTATGCAATCAGGGGAAATGTCTGCAATTAGCAATTATAGGAGGGTAGTCAAAAAACTTCGCGGGGGGAGGGGGCAGGCAGGCAGGCTCTCCCAATTATATTTGTACAGTTATTACCAAGGGCTAGTATATGGATAGTACTAGGGGTGTACTTTCCCCATGCCTCTATAGGACATGTTGTAAGTGTACACATTGTCTGTACATTGTTATGTCTGGGCACAATTGTCATTGAGCAGCATCTGTTCCACCTACCTGCAGCAAAAGGGGAGGTGAGATAGCATTGGCTAAGCTAGGATCAATGGCCTTTTGGCTTCTCCTTACCCGGAACACCTCCCTAGGAGAACATTTCTCCTGGTCATTAGATCTGTGTATATAGCTTTATGAAGATTCAGCATCCATTTTTCCTTCCTTTCATTTGAATTAGGATGAATGTGTAACTCTTACTGATGGGATCATCATACAGATGCCAACTTCCTAATCAACTGCTTGTGCCTCTATAGGGAGGGAGTCCCACACTTCCAGAATCATGAGATGCGCACCTTTTTGCTTGGCACCATTGTGTTTCAGGCAAGCCAAACCCACTGAGGAAGACTCAGTTGCCTTGATTCAGCAACTATCTTTTAAGTTACTGCAAAAGCACATTAGTTGGAAACATACGACAATTGTGATTTCAAAGAGGCCTACCATATTTGTAGTGTGCAAACAACATTGGTGTGTGTTTCTCTGCTTTGATCTGCTGGAAGACTTTAGTGAGAGGTGTGAGCATCAGCAGAGCAATAGCCAGAGCAATGTTTTCAATAAATGTTTGGTTCCTCCAGAAATGCCGTCAGCTGCTGAGGCTGGCAACTTCTTACGATCCATGCCTGCAATTCAGACATCATTTGTGGTGGGGAATAATCTAGTCTATGATGGCTTGTCTACAACTATGTCACTGTCTGTTTACCTTGCTGCGCATCAAATGGATTAGAGGCACCCCTACCTCAATACTTATTAGAGGAAAGGCGTGACAGAATCCAACTTTACAGATTCCCTGCTGCCCTGCCTAGCTTTGCCTCTGGCTAGGAAAATGGTAAAGAGCGAAAAGCCGACTTAGGATGCAATAATATGGATTTTGCTAGACTGGTCTAGAAGCAGCTAGTAAGTGACAGGGGCCAGGCCTCGATGAGGACTATTCTCAGCTGGTTGCTCAGGGTTAGATATTTTGCACCCAGCTGCTTAAGCCCTTGTGGAATTTTAATAGACCACCAATTACACACACACACACACACACACACACGGGGCTGAATAAAGTGTGGGTGACTTCACCCCTCCCCTTCCCAAGAGGCACAGAACTTCCTTCCTTGCAAACAGCTGATGCTAGCATAAAACCTGGATCAAACAGAAAGCTTATTCAGCAATGGAGAGATACCCAGGAGCAAAAAAGAAAGAAAGAAAAGAAAATTAAAAAGTACACTTCCCTTGGATGTGTCAGCTTCTATTATCCATTATGATAAATCATCCTTCCTAAAGTACTTAATATTATAATGAGGGAGGACTGTCAATATGAAGGTGGTGGCTGACTCTTTCATATGCAAATAACAATAATTTGCATGGAACCACACCTCACTCCTGAACTCTTGAACTCCTCATATGTAAAATAAGCTGCTTAGAGGGTCCCTGGATTATTTAGACACATCCTAATATTGCTTTTGTGTGCTTGTATGACAAATGATAAATGTTCCTTGTTGTAAGTGACAGCTCTAGCGCAACAATAACTGAATAACTAATGATGGGCACACTTCAAAAATGAGTTTGTACACATTTTATTCAATATGTAGGGATAAACGTGCAGAAGCATTATGTACTATGAATAATAAAGGATAACTCTTATGATATAATAGTTTTGCTTTTTTACGAAGGACCATAAAGGCCTTGACTTCCCCACCCCCAGGTATGACTTGTGTTTCTTTCAGCCATTTCTTCCATGCTACTTGCATTAGACTTCTTTCTGAAATGAATCCATATTTATGAAATAACAGAAAATGATGAAATGGGAAAGGCAAGCAGGTCCTGTATAGCACTATTTCACTTGGAGATCTGATCTTGTTTTTCTTTGGGGAATTGGTGAAACTGTTCATTGGCTTAATGAGATTAAACTCTGCCCCTACGTAATATATTGGTGAGGAAAATAAATGCTTCATGGTGATTGTGGAAGGTGGTGGATTCTCCTGTATTGGAAGATTTTGAGCAGAAGTTGGATGGCCATGTGTCACGGATACTTCAGTTGAGATTCCTGCATTGCTGGGGGCTGGACTAGATGAATATTGAGGGTCATTTTCAACTCTACAATTCTATGATCCTATGGTCAGTACAACAATTAACTCATTGTCAGGTGTGAGGTTTTCTTGTTTGCTTTAGAAGTCAGGTTGAATAGGCTTCACACACAATATGATAGGAGTTGTGGTGCAATGCCATATGGGGACCCAAGGTTGAAGAAAACTGGCCTAGAACAATATTTGAAGTTATGGGGGTATATGAACTCATGGGTGAGCTCCCATTGCTTGGTCCCTGCTCCTGCCAACCTAGCAGTTTGAAAGCACGTCAAGTGCAAGTACCGCTCCGGCGGGAAGGTAAATGGCGTTTCTGTGCACTGCTCTGGTTTTGCCAGAAGCGGCTTAGTCATGCTGGCCACATGACCTGGAAGCTGTACGCTGGCTCCCTCGGCCAATAAAGCAAGATGAGCACCGCAACCCCAGAGTCGGTCACGACTGGACCTAATGGTCAGGGGTCCCTTTACCTTTACCTTATCTTCATTCACATGGGAGATAAAGGGATCTCTCATGAAGTCATCAACTTTGGTCACATGTCTTCTACTTACATCTTAGTTTAAGAATATTCAAATTACCTAACAATGACAATAGAGATTCACCACAATTGTCTTCAATCCATCATTGAGCTTTTCTGCAATAATTTTTAAGCCTCTTTGGATATTCCTTTCATACACCAATCATCTGATGAGCCCACCTCATCTCCTGAATCCTTCCTACTTCTATTGTACTAAAATAAATCCATTTTGTCAGCTTTTGTGCACTTACACAATTGCTTCCTTAAATTCCACGTTGTTCGGGCTTTAATATGGCTTTCCATTTAATATACCCTATGTGATGTTGCGTTTTCTCATTTGGGCTTGGCTTCCACTGTTTAAGATGCCTTTTCACTTTAAAAATATTTTTCCCACTGCTTCTTACTGATCATTCCTTCTCTGATTGAGCCTTTGATCTGAAGTGTCTGTTTATTCTAGGGCAGGTGGTGTGGCCAGCTCTGCTACTAGGCAGAGTGAGATGACCACCTTGGGCACCTGATTTTGAGTGTCATGAAAGGACAGCAACTTGTGAGCTGCTAAATTTATTATTATTGGGAACTGAGATTCACTGACATTGACAAGTTTGTTCGTCCCTAGTCAGGAGCTGAGGACAGAAAATGGACAGAAAAGTCAAGGAGCAGAGAAACAGTGAACTGAGGAAAGGAGCTCATGAAGAGGGAGAGACAGAACAAAAAAGCATGGGATGAAAGAAATATTAGTCAAGTAGACATGGGCAATGGAGGCTAGCTTCAACATATTGATTTATAAATGATGTTCTATTCCTAAGCCTAATTAATAAATCTACACAATAGCAAACAAATAATAAATAAATTATTTACCCCTCTTGTGTTCCAACTTTGGCCATTATGTTCCATTACATGATGCCTCCAAGTAGAGGCTGTGCTCGTCTTTTGATTCCTATTGAAGAGAGGATTTCAAATTTGCATATAAATGGAAACGAAGGTAATGTGATAATAGCTTCAGTTAAAATGTTTCCTTTTTAAAGAATTAATTCATTTTTAATAGGAACAGTAAATATTTTCAGTTGATACAGGGCTTTCTTTTTTTTCATATATAAAACGACAAAAACCAACAGTCTTCTTGTTGTTATCTGCTGTGTCAGAAACCCTCATTAGAGGAGCCTGTCATTTTCAGTGATTTAGAGAACCTTTCCTCCCCTCACCCCACAAATGTTTGTCACCAACAAAGGGAAAACAACATCAACCACACAGTTACTTGAAAAGTGTAGAGGCATCATACTGGGTTGTAAATAAAATGAATCGTATGCCGCTGTGAGCTTAAGAAATGCAGTCACTTGTAAAAATAACTAAGTTCAGCTTATTACTACTACTTTCCCTCCCTAATTCTACTGCACATCTACCTACAATGGTTTATATCAAAGACAGAGCAATCAACACCAGCAGATCCACAGTGGCCCAATATTGCTTCAGGGAGCCGAACAAATGAATAATCCTCCTTGTGACTCATGGCTTTCATTTGAGGATCAGGCAGTCAAACTGCTTCCACACTGTGACTCTACTTCCTCTGCTGTCATGCTCAGCATGGTATGGCACATGATTCCACCATAGAAATATGGGTAATTTCCATAGCAGACGTGAAATTTTGGCAAGGATGGAGAGTAACCGTGCAGCATTTTTTAAATTGTTATTCTTGTACCTCTCTCGCCACCAAAGGAACACAAGTGAACAGTAAAGAACTTGCACAAGCAACGCTGACACCAAACCCTACATATATTAAGTAAAATAGAAACATCGTCACCCCACCCCACCCCATCTCCCCCCACCTCTTTCCCCTGTTTCTTCCTAATGTCTCAACAAATGAAACTGATTTGTAAAAATGTTACATGGGGGGGGGGAATACAAGAGAGAGAGAGATTGCACATACTTTTGTAAATCAAGAAATAATAATAGAAATACATTTTTAAATATTGTTGTTCTTGTATTTATTGCTTTTATCAGTCACCCAATAACAACAGTTCTCTGGCCAATGCGCCTCTTAAGACTTATTAATGCACTTATTAAGACTCTTCTTAATAACAATGTGTTCATGCATTGTTCCTTTGCATGTGGACATTGCAGCTTATAACTAGAAATATTTAGGAGGGTTAATGAAGTGGAATTATCAACACTATGATACCTCTGGTACTGTTGCTGTAGTTATTAAACAAGAAGAGTCTTGCTGGTTCAGACCAAAAACCTATCTATTCTAGCATCCTGTCTCCACAAGGACCAAACAGATGCCTATGAAAAGCCCACAACCAGGACATGAGCACCATAGTCCTAGGAACGTAAGAATTTATATTCAATTAGAGCACTAATTTATCCAGCTAAGTGCTATCTACATTGACAGGCAATGGAACTCTAGCATTTCAGAGAGCCTATCCAAGCCCTACCCAGAGATGCCAAGGATTGGAGCTGGGAACTTCAGCATACAAGTTATATACTTGCTGCTGAGGTGCATCCCTCTGCTGGGGTTGTTCACCAGTGACTAATATCCGAAGGCATGATACCTATGACTGTGGAGGTTGTATACAGTCACTGTGACTCTTTGCCATTGATCTGGTGTGTGATCAAGGTTCTGAATCATGCAGGGTGAGTCCATGAGCACAGCTGGCTCCTGCTGCAGATGTTCAGCCTCAACCTATGAAGGTCCAGAACATCCAGGGCATGGTTGAAGGAGTGGGGCCAGCAAGCTGCCCTCATGCTCTTCCCACACACACCGTGGGAAATGAATGATGGAAAACTATTGAACAGGGCTAAAGTTTTAATTGCCCTGCATATGTGCACAGTGACCAGGGCTTATGCCCTTTCTTCATCACACGATAGCACCCACACATCCATGGTGGGTACTTACCTGTCTGAGCATCTGAAACCAGAGCTATGAAAATTCATCTCTTTCCATTTATGATAACGAACCAGCAGGGCTTTTCTTCTGCCGGAAGCTCAGTTTCGGCACCTCTCAGGTGGGCGCCATTCTAAGAGAACAAGGGAGGCATCCATGGTGAGTTCCACCACCATTTTCCTCTAGAAAAACAGCAATCTGCGATAAAATGGCAGTAATAAGATAGGGTTTGTAATATTCCCCTACTGTGTGTGTGTGTGTGTGATCACCTTTCCCAAAATGTTTCCCACTCCATTTCTGCCCCCCCCCACTCCTCACATAGAGTTACCATTTAAACTCTCTTCCATTAGTAATATCCGTTTGGGTTGCATTCCACCCCTTCCTCTTAGTTTTCTGAAATAATTTGTAGCCGTAATTACTTCTCTATTACCCACTTACTTTAGCTATGTCGCCTCATTTGTTAACATTTCTGCCAAGAACTGTTGCTTTAATTTTTTTAAAAAGGAACTCAAGTGATTGTGTGATTGTTGTTGCTGCTTTTCTTTTTTTATATATAAAAAAGTGCAGACGCAATTTGCTGTGGGTATTCTTTTCATTGGGGATGTCGCTGTAAGCATTTTTAAAAGAACCCAAGCATTTAATTAGTATGTACTTGCTTCCCTGCTAGCAGGACATCGGCTAGTGAGTAAATGGATTAAGTTACTTGTATTGCCAGATAGGAGTCATCTTGACAGTTGTGTTTTTCATTCTCAGGTGTCTAGTTAAGAGAAACACAGGGGTCCAATTCAATCTTTAAAAACTTTATCTTTGCCTAGAATGATTATGGCTTGGAACACAATGTGATTTTCCACAGTAAACTTAGCAAGGGATTATGCTTCTCCCTCCCCTTCTTCTCCTCCTGGTTCAACGATGAAAGGAATGAATGCAAAATACAAATAGAAGCTGTTCTGTAGGAAACAGTAGGTTAGCTGATATATCTTCCACTGGTTGCAACCTGAAATTCACAAATATTATATCAAACACTATAAATGGATTAGTGTCTTCTTTCTTTTACCCACTGATGGATAAGAGTGTTGTGACTGTGGTTCTTGGGTGTGTAAGAAAATATTTTAAAAGACTCCAGTTTACCTTATTTGCTCGAGATTGTATTTTAATTAACTATTTGATGTTGTTTCCTAATCTGATAGTTCAGAAAAGAAAGTAGTGTTTGCATTTGAAGCAGATAAGCCAAGGTTTGTACCAAAGACTGAAAAAAATTCTGTGACAAGTTAATCTGTCCCTACGGCATGGTAAATAAAGGAACAGATGGTGATATCTCCCCCTAGAGTTTCTTAGCAGGGGAGAACAAATACCTCTTCAAATTTGTGAGGCTGCTATTAGTGCTGCAACTGAAGTTTCTTCTCTTTATCTGTTTCCCAAAAGGTGGATCAGTTGATTTCACCCACCCCATGAAGTGTTTTCATTCATACAACTCTCAGTAAAAATCCATGAGTCTGTGGTCAGAGAAGTGAATAAAGAGGCAAGACACAAGACAACTAGGTAGAAGAAGCAGGGCCAGGTGGGGTATGTGTGTGAAAGAGAAGGGGGCCATTTGGCCAGGGCCTCAAGTTGAAAGGGGGCCATAATATAACCACTTGAATTTTTTTTTAGCATTCAATGAATTTCAGAACTTGGTTTTCCATGTGCTGGACCAAAATATAACACAAAGGGCAGATCCACACTATTCATTTAAAGCACATCCAACAAATATTTAAAGAGCATGACTTCCCCCAAATAAACCTGGGAAGTATAGTTTCCCATTACAGATCCACAATTTCCAGCATCGTTAACAAACTGAAGTTCTCAAGATTCTTTGGGGATGTCATGTCCTTTAAATGTGTGGTGTGGTTTTCCCTGCTGTCTCAGCTGAGAGATATGTGATTTGGCAAAACTCCTTGTTAACTGGTACAGATTTTGCTATATTAAAGATCTACAAAGGATGGTATACAGATATTAATATTTATAAACAAAAATATTTCAGTTTTGGTGGCACAAGTTTAGATCATGATTATATAAAGAAACCACTTCCAGTGACTAGGGCTCGCAAGCTGGAAGTGGCCTTGGTTTTCTCTGAATCTCTGAGAGGACCTGAGTGATGCTGATAGGGAAATAAGCTAGGCCTTAGCACTCCTTCTCTTCTTAAGTCCCACCAATTCACATTGAGTAGAGAAGCTTTTTCTAAAAAAGGTGGTCCGGCCTCAAAGACAGATCTGGGCTGATGTCCTGGTAAGAATAAAGGTTAATGGATGAACTTCATCTTGCAACCTAAGCTGTCTCACAGAGTTATTGTAAGGATATAGAGGGATAAAGGTGCCGTCCTGAGTTCCTTGTTGGAAGGGTGTGATAGATAGGTCAATAGACAGACAGACAGCTAGAAAACATGCATTTGAGGGTATATATGAGGATAGTGAGACAAATATAAATAGGAATGTTCAGTGGAGCTAGGCAGAGTTGGCTGTACAGCAGAATAACCTCCCAGGCATTTAACCTCACCTGGTTAAGAGCTCAGCATCCATTACAGGCTTGCTTAACATCCATTAGGGGTTTCTGAGTGTTCACAGAGATTTACGGGTAATGCAAATCAGTTAATGGTAAAGAAAATCCTTCCTGAAATTGTGCACAACCTCTTTCGCCCTCCATTGGTCTGACTCCGCCTTTATGATTAGCGAATGTTAAACAGCATTTAGGCCTCCTGGCCACACATCCCTTCTTGATATGATTCCTGGAGCTACTCCTCTGTGTTTGCTTTTTTAAAAATCTATTTCCTTTGGTTGTTCTTGTCTCTTTGCGTCGCTGTTGTTGCTAGTTATTTATATTAAGATAACAGGCAGAGCCCTTAGTTAGAATTAGAGATCTGTAGAGATGCATATTAAAAGGCAGACTCTGGCCTCAAGTGTTTACAATCTACTTTTTCTGTCATCTTTCCCTATTCTGCTTTGTGCTCCTCTCATTATAATATAACTAAAGTTTGCCTTCTCTTCTTTGTTCATCACCTCATACTGTTTTTATCCTTCCTCCCCATTCCTTGAGTCATCAGAAGGCATTTTTTCCTCCTTTGCCCTCATTTCTGTTTGGAGCAAGTCACAACTGAAACAGAATAGTGCATTGCTTCTCATTCCCTGCCAGTAGGCATAATAAACCAAGCAAAGCACTCTTAAATAGCACTGGGCAGCATGTTCGTGATGTTCAGCTTCCAATATGAATGCTGCCACTGCAATGGACTCAAAATTTCCAAGGTTTCACAATGTTTCCCTGCCTGCTCTATAGCATAGATCCCCTGCCCTGATGCAGCTTGAGTGCCTTATCATTACAAAGTGGCCAAGGTGTGTTTTTCCTTTCAGAAAACATTTGTACGGTATTATACAGCTTCCCTGGCTGCTTCTGTCACCTGATTGGGTCTGCAGACTGCCAGAGTGGCAGTGTGGGTGGGTTTGTGTTGTGGACCTGGCTTCCCAGTGGTGCATGTCACTGCCAGTTAGTGAGAGAAGGAGCGGCAAGGAAGTGAGAAGCTTGATCTGCTGCAAGGGCAGCAGAGGAGCTGCTCCAATGTACCCAGCACTGTCTCCCCAAGATCCTGAGCTCCCTGCTGCCTTGCCACTCCCTCTCAGCAACTGACAGGGCACGTGTTGTCGGGGAAGCCAGCCCCCCTGGTCACTACTGTCACAATACAGATAATCTGCAGAATGCAAGAAATAAAGTGCACTCATAAGCACTCCTCTGCCATCACAATAGTAGATTAAAAACAAACCACTTGCACCCAACCAATGAAAAAGTCACTAAATTTTTCTCTTCCCTTTGATAATTTTTGAATGTACAGTGGTACCTCTGGTTAAGTTAATTCGTTCTGGAGGTCCATTCTTAACCTGAAACTGTTCTTAACCTGAAGCACCACTTTAGCTAATGGGGCCTCCTGCTGCCACCATGCCACCACCGTGCAATTTCTGTTCTCATCCTGAAGCAAAGTTCTTAACCCGAGGTACTATTTCTGGGTTAGCGGAGCCTGTAACCTGAAGCGTCTGTAACCTGAGGCATCTGTAACCTGAAGTGTCTGTAACCGAGGTACCACTGTAGTTTATTTCTTGTTAATTGATGGAGAATACACACAGAGAGAGAGATTTTTTGCTTCATTTGTCAAAGCCAGTTTCCCCAAAGTTATATATATATTCAGAGATGTTCAAATGAATCATGTATAAACCTAGAGGAGAATATTCTCACAGCAGAATAGGTATTCCAGCAACTAAAAAGTCCCAGCTCCTATGTTTCATATCATCCCAAAATGCTGGAAATGTTCCTAGAATCTCTTGATTAAAGAGAATAGACATATTACCAAGGCCACATTACAATGTATGTTAAAGTGCTGCCAAAAAAAGGTACAATTTTGGAATAATCCCAAACATTTGGTAATGAGGCATTAAACACATAATTAAATCTACCATGTAAATTTAGAGTCCTTAAAAAAAACAAAACCACCTTTAAGTAGAATGTGTCCATTACTAATTTTGTAAAGATGAAACGTTGATAGTTATCATTTTATTTTTCTAATTTTCATCACATCCTTCCTCCCAAAGGAGCTCAGCAAAGCAGCAAAAGCAATATAATATGTTCTATCCATTTTGTGCAATGTCTATCCAAGCTATGTTTCTCCTTAGGCATGTTGATGCTACAAACAACACAGGCATCTGCATAGCATGGCCATCTGGTTGACCACTGTGTGAAATTACCTAATACCTGCAGGGAGAAGTGTCAGGAGATTTTGATCATCTCCTTCTTGCCCCTGAGACCCCCTATGTCTGCAAATCTGCTGGGGGGGGCAGTGCAGGCTGCAGAATCCTCTGGATTAGAGAGGGAAATAGCATGGTGGCTGCTGGAGAAGAAAACAAAGGGGGAGCCTTCTCCCATGAGTAGAATTTTGATAGTTTTAGATGTCACACAGCAAAAATATTTATTTTACTTTATCTTTCATGCCTTGCAGAATTCTTGTGGGATTTAAACGTAGAAAAGCAGAAATAGTTTCCTTTGTTATTATATTACCAAACTAAGAATTTTTCCCCAACTGGCTTGTTTTCATTTCTCCTGTGTAGGTGGAAATGGCCATGTGTTTTGAGGACCAATCTAGGTCACAGAGCCACTCAGAGACTTAATTACTTAATGTGACTCTGAAATGTCCGAAGCTTCCCTTAATCATCCTGATTTGCCTTGTAATTTAACACAAAGAGCTTTCACGCTCCTGATCCTTTCCATTCTTCCCATTCAAATGGGACACATTAAAAGTTCAAGATGAGCTGTTTTGCTTCTGTAGCATCCATCCATAGAGTCTCTCATTCTTCTCCCAGTGAATAAGAAGATGCATACACATATCCATGGGCTCAGACACGCGAGAAGCCCATCAACCAGAACTCCTCACACTCTATATAAAGAACATCATATATCAATATAACTAGGTTCACTGGTTTTGTATTAGTGGATGACATACAGAAGACAACATTGATGCAGGAACTATTCATCAACAATGTTCATATCTGGACCAAAGGTCTGTGCTTGACAGATTTTACCTATCGTGAAGGACTTGAGACAAAGCACTCACCAGGCTGAAACAACCTTCCCTTCCCTTTTTACCTTTAGCTTTCATCATTTAAGTACAATACTGATAACCATCTTAAAAGGTCTTCCAGAAGGTCACTCACAACCTAGCTATAATCACTTGAATTGTGTAAGTCGTCATCTTATTTTATCTAATGTTTAAAAACTAGAACAGTGATACTTTTCATAGCTAGGTTATGAAATAATTGTTGCCTTGCCATTGTTGCCTTGCTTCTTTTTGGTTTTAACCTTGTGTTTTCCACGTTACATATCACAATGTGAGAGGAGGGTTTTTTAGACCCATGTGTACTCATGAATCAGGCTTAGGTAGACTGAGCTGCTTTCAAATTCTGGTCCCCTCAGGCTCATCTGATTCATGAGCAGACAAGAATGAATGCTGGGAGTGACTTCAAGGTGCTTTACTGTGGGGGGGGGATATGTTTTTTCAAAATATAACTGTGGAACACACTCTTAAATGAAGAAACTTTGGCTCCTACATTTCTTATTCACTGATATGCAGAGTCTACATAATTTTAAAGCCTTGACATAGTCACTGTATAAAACAGGCGTTAAATATAAGAGTGTAAAAGGCTTAAAAAGCCTGCAACACATCCACCTTTCCCTGACCACAAGCAAGAGCCCAGAGGCAAGGATGGATACCTTTGAGTGTCTCAGTCAGGCAGATGGCAATTAGTTGCAGACAGCATTTCAGGACCTTGGATAGCTCCAGTCAGGCAACTTGTTCCAACAGGGCCCAAGAGCTCACTTGAAAACTCCTGGAAATTACCTCTGCCAGATTTCACCTCTTTCCTGAAGAATGGAGAGAGGTATTCCTCTAGTCTGGAGCCTAGCACTCTGTCACCTTTCAGGCTGTTTTCTTTTTCTCCATTGTTTTCCTGTCCAATGATTTCCACGTTTTGTTTGGAGTTACACATGATGTCAAAGCAAGAACATTCATGGCATATGGTGCATGCTTTGCACTCATTTACATGTTATTTGATTCCAGAAAACTCCATTTGCAGACCCCTTAACTTGATTAAATTTGGGCATGCTGTTCTTTTCTGCTGTTTTCATGAGGGAATCATGAGGCAACAGCAGCATGCATATATGGAAAGGGTGGGGAGATATAGTGTTTGTTTATTTGTTTATACCCCACCCATCTGGCTGGGTTTCTAGTCTAAAATGGGGTCTGGCTCTTTAGCTGTGGTGTACTGTTTATGAGGGAGGGAGTTCCGGAATTTGAGTCTGTGTCACTTTACATGTTTTTAACTATGCTTTTATCATGTTTTCACATTAATATGTAACTTTTAAGAAGCCTCTTATAATATGAATTTAGATGGATATTTTTGATATGTTTGTAAATCACTTAGTTTTTCTTTCTTGAGTAAGTGGTACATAAATACAAAAATGTTTCAGCTGCTAAGACCTGCATTGCAGCATTCAGAGAAGTGTGAAATCCAGTGAATAGCTCAGTGGTGATCCACACATTAAACCAAATAAAAAAATTCCTTCCAGTAGCACCTTAGAGACCAACTAAGTAAACCTGTTGACGGCTGGAAAGAGAAGTTGCTGAATTGCAACTTATTACCAAACTTAAAACCATGGAGAGACCTGGTCTGAATAGAGACATTGGATTCTTATCTCATTATACATGATAAAGCTATTTTTAGCCATCTCACCCCTTGCTTTTTCCTGTAAGGCCAATTACAGTCATTAACAGTCGTCAACAGGTTTACCACACATATCAGCCAATCACCCATTCCCACCACCCTTCTGAGTAATACCCCTCCCCACCCTCTCACTATATATAAGGGTCTGACTTCTGTTTCAGTGTATCTGAAGAAGTGTGCATGCACACGAAAGGTCATACCAATAACAAACTTAGTTGGTCTCTAAGGTGCTACTGGAAGGAATTTTTTTATTTTGTTTCGACTATGGCAGACCAACACAGTTACCTACCTGTAACATTAAACCAAGGCAGTAGATCAGATCATTTCATATAGAATTTGGAAGTTGGGAGAATCTGTTTTAACAGTGGATGGCATTATAAATACATTACAGAAACAGCTAAATAAGATTTGTCACTGGGTAACTTTTATCAGAAAGGGCTTAGTTCCGTTGTGTTGATCAAGCACCCTTTCTGAGAAGGTTGTGTTGCATACTTAAAATGCCCAAGGCACAAAGCATTTAAAAGACATTGCATTTGTTATTTATTCATTATTTCATTTAGAACACTTATATTCTGCCTCCCCCCCCCCCCAGAAGGCTTCCAGGAAGCTCACATAACAGAAAACAACTGAACAGTAAATTCAAAAAACCCACTAAAAATAAAAGCCTATCCAAGCAATAAAGTATTTAGGAGAAAGTGATGGAACAATTCTGGAAGTCAATCTCTTTTGATTTCTCCCACTCTCCCTACACACAACATGTGTGCCTGTTCATAAAACCTCAGCAATATCACGGTGAAGCAATGCACTGTTGTGGTTAGAGGTTTTTTTACTAAGAGGACATGGGAGACCAGGATTTAGATCCCTGCTCAGCAATGAAGCTCATTGGGTGATCCTGGGCCAGTCACAGTCTCACAACCTAAGCTACCTCACAGGGTTGTTGTGAGGATAAAATGAAGCGGGGGGAGGGGAGGGGAGAGAACCGTGTATGCCACTTTGAGACCTTGGAAGGAAAGTTGGGATGGATATGTAATGAAATAAATAAGGTGGAGTGCAGAAGTCCACCACAAACATTGAAAGGTATTCTATTTTGGCCACCATGGGGGAAAGACAGCCGTTTGGATCTTCTGCTTCAGGTAACAAAATATATTGGGATCCATGTTTTGTGTGTGTTTCTGTAAAAGTAGATGCTGTTATGGTTAAATACAATTTAAGCAAGTATAATGATATGATATGGTACCCCAAACGCTTTTCATATTGGCACTGCATACTCTTTCATAGAAGAGGCTGAAACCACATGATACTAGAACAGGAATACAAGAAGATGTAAGCTGAAGGCACCCACTAAATCACTTTAACATATTTTAAGAGATGAAATTGTTGTGCATGTGTGGGAGTGTGAAACAAGCTGTCTCTGTGTTATTTTCATCCCCAATCTTCTATGTAAATTTATTCATTTATTATACTGTTCTCCAACTTACCTTTAAAAAATAAAAATAAACAAGCCAGACTAGAACAGCTTACAATGATTATTTTTTAAAAAATGCTTTAAAAGAATAAGAAGTAAAATTCAATACTTTTTCATGATACGCCAAAAAACTATTGAGTGGAAGGAGAAAGGGAAAGCTGCCCTGTAGCTGGGGGTATAGTGCAGGGATACAACTCATTGACAGGACACATGCTCTGCCTGCAGAAGGTCTCAGGTTCAACTCTTGGCATCTCTATTGTGGTTTAGAAAAAGACTCCTGTTTGAAACTCTGGGGAGTATAGAAAATACTGACCTAGATGGACCAGTGGTATAAAGCAGTCCCCCATCTGATTATTTTGGTTGTCCGGTTGTCCAGGAATGGTACCAGTGATGCAGAATTAGATATATGCTATCACCTGTTGATTAACAAAGTCTATGGAAAGATGGACTATCCCAATTGAATTCTTTCTTGGAATGCTCAGTTTCAGAACAAAGTGATGGCAACCACACTGCAGGTTAGCTGACCATTAGGACTGGGGCTATGGGTAGGAAATGGAGCATTTAAATCAGGTGTAGTGAGGAGATGACCTTGGTTCTTCCATCTTTGCACCTGTGTGAAGAAATATCAAAATATACATCATCGCTGATTGTGCAGGGCTGTTGTTGATGATTCTATTCATGCAGGTGCTTAGTACATTTCTCTTGCACTCTTCTCTCTTTTCTTTTAATTTTAAGTTATGGTATTTAAGACTACAGTCATGTACTTGGGAGCAAGCCCCATTGAATTCAGTGGGGTTTACTTTGGCAAAGACAACTTAGTATTGCACTGTATAAGTGGAACTGATCTTCCTGCAGGTCCACAGAATCAACATTTTACGCACAAACACACACACACATGCAGGCTCACGCATTGGTAACCTCCAGATTTATGTAAATTCTGTAATGCATGGGACTGTCCTTGAATTGGGTTTGAAAGCTGCAGTTAGTGAAAAATATTTCTGCATGTTTACTTCTGGGAAATTTATAACATGTGACATCTTTATGGAAAACATTGCACTGACTGTTAGTTTGCTAGATTTCATGGCTTAACACTGCTAAAGCCCTATATGGCTCTGGAACAGGGTATCCAGAAGCTCTCTCCCCCCCCCCCCGCTGTACATCCTACTATGGTCACCAAGTTCTGTGAATGAAGATTTGCTTATGGTGCTATATATGCTGTTACTCGACCATGTGCTTTTACACAAGAAGAGCTTGCTGGATGGGGCCAGTGTCCCATCTAATCCAGGGTCCTGTTCTAACAGTGGCCAAACAGATGCCTGCAGAAAACCCACAAACAGGATTCAAGCACAAGAATATTTCTCCCTCCTGTGGTTCCCAGCATCTGGTATTCAAAAGCATTATCACCGCTGGATGTGGAGGCAGAGCACAGAAATCATCACTAGTAGTCACTGAAAGCCTTTTTAGTGTCGTGGTGCCAATTCTCTGGAATTGTCTTCCCTTGAAAGTAGCGGAAGACTCAGTATTGTTGTGCTTTCCACATTTGTTACAAATGATTCTTTTCTCTTATATCTTCTCAAATTAGTCAATTTTTTTCCTGCAGTTTTTAATTCTGGTTGGTTTTATATTTCAGTACTCTTTTATGATGTGTAATATGTTCTGTTTTTGTTTGTTTGTTTCTATACACTGCTTGGGTAGTCAAATAATAAAAAAAATAGTTTGCATGTTTAGTTTTCCCTTTTCTTTCCATAATATTATTATTCTACTACTGATTATCAGTTTATTGTATACATATTTGGTTTATCCTATGCTTCGTTTTGTTTATGTGTGCATTGCAATCTTCATATGAAAATGACCATATGAATCTAAGAGCAAAAAGATAACTATTTTACTTGCCTTATAATTTGCACCAACATTTTTACCATATTCTCATTAAGATTTAGTAGGGATGTGGGAGGTGAGGAAATATTGCTTCTTGGGGCCTGACTTGGCTGACAAGCTGCACATTGGCCATCGCTGCAGTAGCTATTCATTGCTCTAACTAGTGTCTTTTGTAGTAATCTGATCTTTTGTCATTTGTGTTCCATCCTCTAGTTTTTTTCTCTTCCAATTATTGATTTTGCCATCTGTACAGCCAGTCAAGCTCATCTTGTTTTATATCTTGTGGTTTTCATTTATTATGTACATTTTGTTCTTTTTTTAAAAAATAAATCTGTTAGATCATGCTCCCATCATTATTCATGTTGACTTTTCTAATTTCATTTATCCTGAATGTTCTAGCCCTCCTTCCCCCCCCCCCATTCAACCAGGAATTTAATATTCAGCCACTAGATGAGTGTACTGCACGTGCAAAATGTTAAAAGCAAACTTCACATCAAATGAAACTGGGCTGATAGCATTTCCATTACAAATTTAATTCTTATCTTAGATTCCCAAAGCTTCAGTTATCTGTCAAATTAATCCTGCCCTAATTCTAGGTGAGTCATCCTGAAGAAAACCTAGACTCATCCGTCATACACAAGCATAACTTTTTACCATTACCTTTATTTCCAAATTTTTGAATACTCCTGGTCCTCTGATAGCCAAAATAGCTATCAGTCACATAAGGGAGCTATCAGACAAGGTCAGTGTCAACTGGCTTGGGGTGAATTTAGTGCCATGGGGTTGGTGAGCAGAGCAAGCAGGGCAAAGCCCCTAGTTCAGTAATATATGCATTTATATGCATGCCTTGCCCTAGTATATGTATCTTTTTTTTCACTTTACTTGGGTGGAGAACCACACTGCAAGCTTTGGAGAAGTGTGAATAGTTCTGGCTGCTTTTCCTTCCCAGTGTGCCTTTGGAAAAGATGGGGGAAAGTGATAAAGTCATCCACCAGAACTGCCAGCCCCTCCTCTGAAACCATTTTGTGGGTCAAATCACAGGCTTTAAAATGGAACTGAAACGGTTAGCTCCTATTTCCCATCTCACTCAAAACTGCACGGACTTCCCAGATGACAGGGCCATCGCCACCATCCCTCAGCCTCACTGATGTGATCCAAAGAAAACCAGAGCAATGCTTTTGGCACCAGCTTGGCTGGAAATTCCTGGAAATTCCCTGTCTCACTGAGGGTTTGAGACAGGGCAGCTACCCTCACCTGGTTTAGCTGGCTACTCAAAGCCATTTCTCTGGATGTGGCCACTGTTGCTTGCTGAAGCTTCTAGAAGTAACAGGTGAAAGCTGAGTGCAGGGTGGGGTCCAAACTACCCCTGAAGAAGCATCATGTATCCTCCCTCTAACCAGAGGACTACCCATCCCCTAACAGAATACACCCCAGACCATTTCTATACCCCTTAACATATAATATAAACTGCCTGTTTTATACTGTAAATCATTGTGTGATCTCTGGGTGAAGGGTAGTATATAAAATGAATAAATAATAGTAATAAGAAAAAGTCACCCATTACAGTCCTTAGTTAGTATGTAAAGGGTGAACTTGTGGGGCAGTGCAAAACACAAGGAGAAGCTCTTGAAATATCTCTCAAGTGTGGATATTTAAATTATATACTGAATCATAGTCAAATACAGTGGTACCTCGGGTTACAAATGCTTCAGGTTACAGACGCTTCAGGTTACAGACTCCGCTAACCCAGAAATAGTACCTCGGGTTAAGAACTTTGTTTCAGGATGAGAACAGAAATCGTGCTCCGGCAGCACGGCAGCAGCAGGAGGCCCCATTAGCTAAAGTGGCATCTCAGGTTAAGAACAGTTTCAGGCTAAGAATGGACCTCCAGAACAAATTAAGTTCTTAACCAGAGGTACCACTGCATATAAATGTATATATGCACCTGTAATGGAATTGAACGTGGCCAGAAGCTTCAAGGGTTCCCACACAGGCGATAAATGGAAACTATAGTGCCACAACATCTTTTAAAATTTAAAAACCTTTTTGCAGCACCTGCTGACTATGCTTGCATATAATTATGGTTTCTTATCATAGTTATCAATCCATGGCTGATTAGAAGGCTGCATTAGAGATGTATGTGCCACACACAATTTTGCTGCAATGTGCATCTTCATAATAAGATCTTTAGGCAGGAACCAAGCGACAATAGGTTTCACATTATCATAGCTTTAGGAAAGGGGTGTAGTGGGACTCCAAATCCCATCAGTCCCAGCTAGCATAGCCAATGGGTAGGGATAATGGGACTTGATGGGACTTGTAACCCATCAATTTCTGGTTGCTCATCCATATTTTAGGAAATGCTTACAGCGTAAGGTGGAGAAATTCATGGCCAGAATCAGCAACTATGTACTAGATGGCCTCCCATCTTGAACATGCCCACCCAAGGTAGAAGTATGATGAACCAATTGGTCCATAACCCAACCAACTTTATTAACTAGAGTTTTGATGACAGGTGTATGGGGGTGGGATGAATGGTACAGGGAAGACTTTTGACTCTTTCTTTCTTTCCTTTACACAAAAGAGCCCATTTCCCAATGAAGCCCTATATTTTTGTAATGGTATCATTTCCAGATAAAACTCAAGTTTTTCTGAAGTTTTTCACCAAGATAGGAATGTTGATTATTCAGAAAAATTGTTGTATCTTTTTTAAAACAATATAAAATTAAAGACATGTTAACATTCAGCAAAAATGTTTTCTTAAGTTTTGTTCTTTCTAATTTGGTTCATTGCTTTCTTCTAGGGAAAATTAATTAAAAATATGTTCGTTAAGTCATGCAGCAAGTCTCTGCTATGCAAATAATAAAGATTAATGATGGAAAGTGCTAAAATACTTGCTCTACTAGAGAAGAAAGAAGAAATCATTGAAATAAAGAAATTGCATAGTAGAATGCAAATATAACTCAACCTTCAAAAAAGTTTTGCAGAGAGTAGAACCTCGGCTAAATGAACTGAATCGTAGTAAAATCTATCTTTGTAAAATGTGACTTAAAATAAGATGGTGTGTGGCAAGTTTTACAGATGACAATTCCTGCATCCATCACTCACGGCATCCTTTCACCCACAAACCTCAAGTTCCTTACTTTTTACCACTAGTTATGAAGTATTTCAGTCAAAGGCACAATATTGCTTCTGTTTTATTACAGAGCAGTTACCTCTAGCAGTTGCCACTGGATCCTGAATAGATTTCCCAAATGAAAGACACACTGACTGAGGTAGATATACCAGTATCTGGCAGGGTAGGTGGGGAGGGCACTATCATATTGTTTTGGCTATTTTATTCATTGACTGAACCAAGGGAATTGCTACTTAAATATTCAGGTCACATACTTGTGACACAAAATTTGCATATGCTGAATTATGCCTATAGATCAGGGGTCAGCAAACTTTTTCAGCAAGGGGCTGGTACACTGTCCCTCGGACCTTGTGGGGGGCCGGACTATATTTTGAAAAAATAAATAAATGAACGAATTCATATGCCCCACAAATAACCCAGAGATGCATTTTAAATAAAAGGACACATTCTACTCATGAAAAAAACACGCCAATTCTTGGGCCGTCTGCGGGCAGGAGTTAGAAGGCGATTGGACCGGATATGGCCCCTGGGCCTTAGTTTGCCTACCCATGTTACAGATGGAAATTTAGGGTGACTTCCAGAGGGAAGAGAAACTGGCCATTGCTCTCAGGATTTAAGGGCTCTAAGGTGATTTTTAGTGACCTCAAAACTCCTCCAGCTCCTCCTTAGGGTCTGACCACCCCCTCCATGACACCTTCACAGGATGCATTAACATACTCTCCATCATGTCACTGTGGAAGGTTGGGATGCACATCTTCCAGGACGCACTCCCATGTGAGTTATGTAACTCACATGAGTTCGTGCCCCAAACATCTTTCAGGGCTGTGGCACCCAAAAACTGAGTGCCCTGATTTAATCAGGGCAGTTGATGGGTATGTATTAAACATAAGCTCCACCCCCTGGGCTTCCATGGGACCAGATCCAGGGTGGATGGCCCTGATTTGGTTTCTCTGGATCAAGGCCACTGTGCACTGTTGTTGTTGGTGGTGCTAAACAGTCATGGGGTTATCATCAGCAGGCATGCAGTCCCAGCATTTTAAACAATCTAACTTCATCTGCATTAGGGTACAAGACAGATATAGGAGACTAGCTTTCCTCAACCATGGGTCCCCAGATGTTCTTGAACTACAACTCCAATCATCCCTGACCACTGGCCATGCTGGCTAGGAATGATGGGAGTTGTAGTCCAACAACATATAGGAACCCAAGGATGAGAAAGGCTAGACTAGGCTATATTTATTCAACCCAATCTAGCAAGGAAGAACCACACAGAGAAGCCCTATTTGCCTTATATACAGCCAACAAAGACATGCATCAGGATTTGGATCCATATCCACAGTTGGTGTTCAGTCAGGACCCATTGCACCTTCTGGATAACTTGTTGGTTATCCAGATGGGAAAGCGCATCCCTATCTAAGACCATCGGTTGATACGTTTGATTGGTGCACACTCCTAAAACTGAACTATGGTCAATTTTACTCCAGTGCTGCTGTAACAGTTAAGGTGTGTGCTGGAAATGTCCTGCCAGCTCCACAGAGTTTCATCAGCATGCCAAAGGAGAGTGCTATTGCACTCATAGAATCATAGAATCATAGAGTTGGAAGAGACCACAAGGGCCATCGAGTCCAACCCCCTGCCAAGCAGGAAACACCATCAGAGCACTCAGGTTCTCCTTGTGAGCTTCCCACAGACATCTTCCCACCGTGAGAACAGGATACTGGACCTGATGGGCCTTTGGGCTGATGAACATTATATTTTTATGTTCTAAGATGGATAGCCTTCATATCAGTCTATTCGCCCCTCCCACGCTCATTAAAATTCATTTATAATGGGGGAGGGGGTTCATTTCTATTTTAGAAACAGTCCAGTGCCATCAGCCTTAATAGTCTTCTTACAATGCAGTGTTATACATGCCTACTGAAAAAGTGAGCTTTACTGTTTTCAAAGGAGCTTTCTCACAGGTAAGTGGGTCTATGATTGCAGAATGACTTTAAAAGAATGGAACAATGAGAAATTATGGAAGTGAATCTGGACAATGATCCTTATTATATGATGTGGGAAATTTTTCAGAGCTGTTCGGACCAGTAGTGCCTTTGAAAACGACCTGAGATTTGTTCCAGTAGAAAAATAAAAATAAAATCCAAACAAGTGTGGAGCCTGAAATATCTGATGGCTTTGAATTTGCTTTCAAACTGCATAGCACTTATGCCTGGTTCTGTCTGGAAAGCATTTTCCCGATAATGTGCATTAAGATGGTTATATGAAAATAAATTGCATTACGCTGTATTGCAATGTTTTCAAATTTGACATTATGTTAGCCTAACTGTGTAATTTTCTCCAATACTCTAATGACATTCTGCTACACTTTGCTCTGTGGCTATTTTCCCCCTTCTGCTCCTGGTTTCTTATTTGGTTCCTGGAAGAAATTCACAAGATTTCCCAGCACACGTAAATAAGATCTGGCTTGTTCTTTGCTATGGACGCAGAGTCTAGGTTTTGTTCCAGCTGCCTAAATCTAATAAGCATCTATTGGGATAGCAACTTTTGAAGTTGAATTTCACTATTAAACTTGGCAGTAGTTGCTGCAGAAAGAAGAGGAACTGCGCTCAGAGAAGACAGAGACATGCTGCAATCTTCTGAGGGGACCTGTCCCAAGTAAACATGTAGAGGATTACAGCTTCAGTCAACAGCAGCATTTATCAAATAAATACTTACTTGGAAGCTGGGATCTTATCACCAACTTGCGTGCAAATGAGACATACTCTCCAGTAACCTGTAATTATTTTGCCTGGGATTTATAATGCAGCTCTTTGTGCATATATTGGGGATAATGCTGTCCAGCTTCACCCTTCCATTATTCACATTCATGAAATGATTCAATTTTATATGTCATTTATGGACATCTAATTTAACTTCCAGCATGATCTAATACCCAGCCTTGGTCTTTGGTTAAAATATTCGTTTTAACTAGCCACTTGCTTCCTTTAAAAAAATATTGTTTACAGCCGAGATAATATGCATTAAGTGGGAATATATTAAAGACTGCAGCCAGGATTTATACAGAGCGATTGCAAGTGCTATTCTTCAGCTTAACGTTGTCAGTTAGCCTAGCAATCTCTAGCAGCAGGCATAAATACCAAAGACACCTGCGAGGGAGATGGATAATACATGGCTTCAAGTTTGGGGAGGGAGAAAGGTTGTTGTGTGTTTTCAGAAATGTGGGGAAATGGGGTCCTATGAACCTGTAATGACAGGTGGCTTTTCTATGTGATAAAAATAATAGCTAAACTGTTTAAAAATGCATAAATATAGTAAACCCCCCCTCCACTTACACACATACACACACACACTCATGCATCAATATATCTGGGACAGATGGCACTTTTCTGCTCACAATCTGTTCTTCCAATTTCATGTGAATTTCTGTTTGATTGGAAAGGAGTATCAGATGTTGCGTAATCATCAATGGCCCTTAAAAGAATTCCGTTGAATGTGTGTCAATGGATTGGTGCTATACAAAGGAACATTGGGAGCTACCTTATTCTGAGTCAGACCCATTGATCCATCCAGCTCAATACTGTCTGCATCTCTTCATGTATGAGCTTCCCAGACCTACTTGGAGATGGTGGGGATTGAACTTGCATCCAAGGCAGATGCAGGTACCACTGAGCAACGCCCCTCTCCGCAGCTGGCAGTACAGCAATTTCACAGCGATGCCGTGACTTTTGGAAACTCTGAGATAACAGCTTCTCCTGGGACATGATGGGAAACATCAATAGTTGCAGGAATATAGGATACAACACCATATACGGATGGGGAAACTTCATGGGGAAAACTGTCACACGCAGGAAAGAATAAGGATTACAGTTCCTCACTTGGAACTTTATAAATTACCTATTATACCAACACGAATAGAAATCACAAGATTGTAGCTGTTATTTAAGGGATTACATATCTGAATGGAATGCAATGGAAATTATTAAAATTTTGGAAAGCAGAAAAAATGTAGAAGAATGAACTCATCAACTCTAGCATGAGAGGGGGCCAGTTGAATTAAATTGTATAATTTGATATTTGAATAATTAGCATTAATAATTGTATTAATTGGATGAAATTCATATTGTTATAATGAGGCTATTATTGGAACGATATTGGAAAGTCAATAAAAATATATGGAAAAATGTAGAAAGTGGCACAATTGTTAAAAGAAAATATGCAGAAATGTACAGGTTTATTCTTTTAATTTTTTTTAATTGGATCTTTTCAGAATGATTGGTATTACTTTTATTTTTTACAGGCAATGATAGTAAACTACAAAAAAAGTAGAAGAGAGAGGAACTAAATTTGACTAAATTTGACTAAATACAGAAAGTCAAGTTCTCCCCCTCCTATCAGTTCTCTACATTTGCTCGTTATGGCTGGGCTACATCCAGATCATGTCTGGGTAAGCTTGCCCTTCTCTGCATGGCCTCTCTTCCCTTCCACAGTGTGATTCTGTAATACGAAGTAACTGAAAGCATGGCTTTCCTGTGAAACCTTCAGAGTTCTTTCCTTCAAAATGGTTGCCATGTTGTTAAGCTGCAGAGCAGGAACAGCAGCTCTCAAAGGGCTTTCATTTCTCCCCGTCACTCAGTGAGCGTGGCCACACTCCTCACACACAAAACCCGTGAATAAATATATTCAGTGATCTGACTGCTAAATAACACGGCTTGATACTGTTCGATAGCATTGATTCTTCAAAGAAACACACTATTAAACCCCTACTCCTGTACTGCCTAGATGAAGTTCATTCTGCATCAAAAGGTTTGGTCCAATCATTTCCAATACTTGCAAGTTCAAGTTTAACATTTTAATTTATTCTAGCACAGCCTACGACAATGCGGCTAAGTCTTTAAGCGGTTACTTACTGGAATGATTCAGTGTTAATTTTTAATAGGATTGTGCAAATTGGCAGCCTTAAGTAAAACTTCTGGTAAGCAGTACATCATCTGAAATGATTACAGACATCAGCAATACATGATTACTCTGGGGAAAAGACAGATATACACAAAATGTTCTAAAATGGCTGGACATTTCATTTTCACAAACATGGCTCTGCTGGTGGTGTTCTTCCAGTGTTATTTCTGCTGTTTAGTTTTAAGGCTATAATCCTGTCCTTAAGCATAGGCTATAAGTCCCAGTGTTGATATCAAATGCAACTGGCAGCAAAACTACATGATCCTCATAATCTTGTTTTTGCTAAGCAGGATCCCTGAACTTTGTGTATGGCTACAGACTTGAATTAGGGAAACTGATATAACGATGCCCTGCTCATTTATAATTAGCAAGTCAGGAAGAGCTGACCCTTCTCTCTGTAATTTTTGTGTGCAAGCAAGGTACATATTTAAATATATACCGGTAGATGCAGTTGAAATATGCAGTTTCTTTAGAAAGCTCTTCAGGCCCTTTGTGACTTCAACCATATTTCAAAATGGGCACTCCCGAACATTCACCTGGCCCTACAAATTCCTCTTTTTCTTTCAGTCAGAGAGGTTTGCTTTTCAAGAATACAGCAATTGATAGACCTAGCCTTCATTATTTTTTCTCAGTATATACAGTACTGCTGGTGTGTAGAAATGATCTACGCATGCTACTGTATTTGTTGATATTTTAATTGCAAAGAGTAGGGGAAATTACATTTCAACAGAATTATTTGCATTCTTCATGTGATAAGAAATGCAAGCAAATCTCAAACCCATTGTCCTGCTCTATTTATTTTATTTATTTATATATAAAAAATATATGCCACTAAATCATAAAAATATATCAAAGCAGTTTACATTAAAAAGATTAAAACCATACAATAAAAGCGTTAAAAAGTTTAAAACAATTTCAACAACCATCAATAAACCATTGTGGAAAGATGAAATCTTAATTGCCTACTTAGGCATGGCAGAATAGAAATGTTTTCAAGGGGCATTTAAGGGTTGACACAGAAGGTGCCCACTATATTGCAATATGTATTCCAGTGAATATACAGTAAAGAGATCCTATGTTAGATGTCCTCCCAAGTTACTACCATTGATGAGATGGAAGCTTCTGTTCTCTCCGGAAATTGCAGGATCAAGAGCGGTTTCCTTAGAAGTAAACCATATTCCCCACCCCACCCCATATTTATAGCTTAGGATAGCACCCACAATGTATTAATCAGAGGAAGAGGTGAAAGTTAAAAACACAATTGCTGCACTTGTACAATTGCAGCCTTCTAAGTATTGCATTTACCGACCTTCATAACATTTACCGCCACCTGGAAGTTCTTTCTCATTGGACTTTCACTTTCAGTATTACGTGGTTTCACATTTCAGCATTATTCTAAATCCGTACGGTACCTCGAGGGCACAGCTATTTGTGTTATAACATGCCTTGTTCAGAGTTCATTTGTGACAGCACTACTACCCTGAATTTGGTTTCCATAGTACTCTAGCCCTGAAGCACAGAAAGATATCACGAGGAGTTTGACCCTGCTGCCTTTGAAAGGCTGAGTATACAATTCGTTCATGGCAGCTTCAACTTCTTTCCCAGGGCCAAACTACATGTTACATGCAGCTCTGTGTGGGTGTTTTAATCTGATCCTAGCTGTAATCCTATACACCATTACCTAATAATAAGACCACTAAGCTCAGTGAGCTTTGTTTCTAGGTAGACATTGCATTAGTTTTCACTGTTTGCAATCAAAAACAGTCACTAGAATGTGACTTTCAGTGAAGAGATAGCTAAGGATAAAGGGAGGAGGGGTTGTTTAATGTTTGTCTTGACAGTCATTATACCATTTGAAATTGCCCCTTTCCCCTTCTGCCCTACTTTTCACTAGACAGGGAAATTGTGGGTGCCTGAACCTTTTCTCCTGTGTGACAAGGGAGACACAATTATGAGGCAAAAAACAACACATAGAGAAAACAATGTGGCCCCAGTCACAGTGCCACCCCATCCCACCCCGACAGTGGTTCCATGTAAGGGAATAAATTCAAGTAGACATAGTTCTGCATTAGAAAATGGCCACAACTTTATTGATTACAAATGTAGGTGGAATTTTGGCTCAGGCATTGGGTGTTGTATCCATTTTAGCCTCCTGCCAGAGGGCTGAAACTTGTTCAGGGTCATGTCAAGCATTATGCCCTCCTCAAGAAGCTGAGCTACAGAGGAGGCCATCCTAAGGCTGCTGCTGGAAGATCTATGGCCTTTCTGCCTGATGCTTGGCTTCTGGACAGAGATGTCCACCAAGACCCCTTTAACAGGTTACCATGACTACGTCATTAATTCAGAACAAGGTGAAGCACCACTTCATCCCAAAGCTTGAAAACCAGGATTCCACCCAATGCCTTAACCATCACTTGAGGAGGCTTTTTAAGATCCCTTGCCACCAAACCACCTACAGCTGCAAAGAATCAGAGATAAATTCCTTATTCAGCCTTAGGTGCCTCCCACTTTTCTTCTTAGTTGGAATTTTCTGCATTTGTTCCTTCAATATTTCACCTTCAATATTCCCACCCATCCTTCTCTTTGAGAATTTCTGACCATAGGCTCTCACCTGGTAGTTTCTTAAGCTTTTTAATATCAGCCTTCTTAAAGGCCAAATTGCATGTCCAACTACACTCAGCTTCCCCTTGTACCTGTATCCTGAAACCCAAGCGGACACAATCACTTCCTTCCAACGTTTCTAGTACTTGCACTTTGTTTATCAGTTCCTTCATGTTGGTGAAGACCATGTCCAAGATAAATGATCCCCTTGTTGTTTCTTCCATCTTCTGGAAAAGGAAATTGTCAGCGAGTCTCCTGAAAGTGCAAACTGTTTGGAACGTTTGCATGTGTGTGTGTCTACCATGCATATTTGTGAATACCAGAAAATGTTTCAGAGACAGGATACCTGGGACCTTTTATTTCCGAAATTATGTAGCAATCTGCATATTCTAGCTATAAAAGAGAAAAGAGATTTGATTTGTTCTGCCAGTGTTGTCAACTTTACTGCATTTCATTGATAGCAAAGCCACACACCTTTAAGTTAATAAATAAAAATGAAAAGAAGAAATATGTTGTTGTTTCAGAGCTCTGTAATATGCAGGCACACTGCGTGCATAAGGTACATTAGGCACTGTCACTGATTTTATTATTCCCTCTATTCCACTGACAGCAAGGTTGCAAGATAAAAATAATGGGATAATTTTGCTTTTAAAAGTCTTCTGACATTTATAGTTCTGTAGTCTGTGGCAGGGTATTTGTGAAGTTTGGGAACTTGTGAAAGAGCAGGCATTGGGAGTGTATTTGTCAAAACTACTTACTCTGGATCAACCTCAGACAAATCCATATGTCTGCTTGAGAATCAGTGATTTGAAAACTGTGATGGTTTACTACACAATTAACAGCTGAAACTCTTTGAATGCTCATTCAGATGTAAGTCCAACTGAATGGATAAGTGTGGAGGGAGGTGTAGTACCTTCTGGAGGGGACACAAAATGCTTCTTCAGGGGTAGTTTGTCTGCACGCAGCTCTCACCTGTGACTCCTAGAAGCTGTTAGCATGCGACTGTAGCCATACCCTGGGAAATGGCTTCTACAGGCCAGGTAAACCAAGCGAGGGTAACTGATGGGTTTCAAATGCTCAGTGAGATAGGGACTTTCCCTGTGTGTGAAAACAGGCTCCAGAAGATTGAGCAGATGAGAATAGTGGGTCCAACAATCAGGAAGGTGATTTCTGCATATGCTGCAGAGGAAAATGCAGGGCAGATGGGGCTCATCAGCCTGGGAAGGTAGCCCATCTAAGGAGAAGGGAAACTGACCATAAACCTCCATTGCCTTGTGGTTATACTCATTCATGAGAAAAGCTTCAGGAGGAAACCCTAAGGAATAATCTCTGTGTTGCAGGATATCATCAGCAGAAGAAAAGGCCAAAGAGTAAACTTTACACAAATCTGGTGTCTTGCGTGCTTCCTTCCAGCAACTCCTGCAGCCAAGCTGGTGCCAAAATGTATTGTTTTGCTTTTCCTTTGGACATCAAGGCCAAGAAGGGGGTCTTACCATCTGGGCAACCCGGCACTTTCATATACACTACCCAGCCTTGCGCTCCCATAGTGGTCACTAAGCCTATAGTGGTCACTAAACCTATAATTCTCCAGTGGTTTGAGTTTACCTCCAGTGGCACACTTTCCCATTGTCTCTCAAAACAGATAGATGCCAACAACTGGCACAGGCCATTTCAAGTTCCTTCTGCAAGATTTTACTAGTGGGTAAGAGAGGAGAACTGATCCATCGAAAGTAGAATGATATTATTTATACCCCATATGGAGTGCAAGGCTTAGACAAAATCAGAAGCAGACTGTGGGCTGATTAATTCAGATTAATTAGTCTGATTAATGTTATCTTGTATGGAAAACATATGGCTAGAATACAGACAGCTACCATAATATTTTAATTGGTTTAAAAGTCTAATCTCAAGGACTCTTAGAGTGTGTTCCTAATGTATGTTTTCTGAAGAATAGGCCTAAAAACATAAAATTTTTAGAGACAGATCTTTAATATTAGAGACAGATTTTTTTTGGGGGGGACACACGTCACTAAACACATCTGTTGAATACATCTCTCATTGTAAGAGAGAGGTATTTTAGTGGCGGAAAACCGCTACTAGTCCAAGTAGATAATTCTGAGCAAGATGGATCAGTGGTCTGGCTCTAGCTAGCTTCATATGTCCATTTTATATTGATTTTTTTCTATTCTGTTGCTTTGTTTTGTTTTTATTTCAGCATTTTTGCTATTTCCTTGTAGCTGCCCCATCATTTTAACTAAATGACAACCTTTAAAATATATAAATTTGTAACAAGGATTGGATCCAGACTAAGTTAGTTGCACTTACTTCCCACTGAGATCAATACAACTTACAGTAATGGTTAATGGACCCCTTAATTTCCATGGGACCGAATTGAAACCAACAGGGTGCAATCGTAACCTTCCTGCACCACAGAATGTTGTGGAGCCGTGGGGAATTGTGGCTTCCAGTGTCCATGTGGAAGGTTGGGTGGGGCAGGATGCCCGGGCCCTTTCTGAGCTGATCGCTGGCACAATGAGGGAGCCTGACTTGTGCCTTCACATAACAGAAGTGAGAACAGCTTGGGATCAAGCAGCTCCAGGGCCAGCTTAGCTTTGTCCCCTTTCTGCTCTCACAACACCCTGTTTTGCGGCATTCCAATGGCTTCCACAAGTGGAGACCACACCAGTAGTTCCACTGCTCACCTGTGCATTTGGCTGCCATCAGAGGCTAGATTAGCCAGAATCTACCACCCACAGTCCAGTGTAATGTGGAATTGGATTGCTCTACCCAAGGGGAATGCATAAATATGCACTCAATGGCAAACATGGGTTGGTTACTGTGCGATTGCAGCATATCAAATACTTCAAGCCACTTTGTGTCAACATCACAAATCACAACCTGAAGTTTTAGATGCATGAAACTCATTTGTATATTTGGAGCGTAAACCTGAGAAATTTAATTAAGCATGGATTAGTATAAATGGGTGAAACACTTAATTGTTACTGACTTCAGTCATACTTTAGTGCATATTAACTTGTGATCTAATGCGCATGGGCTACATACCTGTGTATCCTAATCTTCGTTCATCTTTTCAAATGCATTGTGGTTTGTACTGTACTATACACCCAAATGAAGCGAGTCAGCCTTAGGCAACGGTTTGCTGGCAAGGGTTAAAGACATTGAGGAATCATCTTGTCTTATGAATGGACCATTAACTAAAGAGCATATGCTTGTCAAAAGCATGACTGTCAAGGTGGTTCATAGCCTTGCGGGATGTGCTTGATTCCTCAGAGTTTCTGAATTCTCAGCAAATGGCCCTGGCTAACCATTGCCTGCTATCTCTTTCATGATGACTGGTTAAGTGACAATATTATTTTCACTCAAATGTGGACATCATGATTATTCATACTTTGGCAATCTCTAGGCTAAACTGTACTTTATTCATGTACAGGCTGGGGGAGGGGGTGACGAGAAATAAGCATTTGCTTAGAGGTGATCTGTAAAGGGGAGAAATAATAAGCTTTCAATATGTCTCAGGAGTGCCCTAGTTTCCAGGAATCATCCATTTTGTCAGATCTCTCCAAGGTCAGTGCCTAACTCACTATTTAAAATATGTTATGTTGCCTCTGGGATATAAGTAGGATTTATATAGACTTCTATGCTGACAAATCTCAGTAGCTGTGAAAAGGCCCACTCTGCCCACTCTGCTGATTTTTACATCCTCAAATTGTCATGCCAACAAAAAGATTGTGGAGAAAAGGACAAACACGGAATGTAAATGGGAGAGTATTACTCTCAATGAACAAACTATTCTATCCTTCTAGAGGTCCTCGAGCTGTCAAACCCTTTACTGTACAAGTATGTTCTCTGAATATTTATATAACACTAAGTAGTTGACCCTGAATAAATGTTTCAGACTATATAATAGAGAGTAGCTGAATCAGGTTCGTTGGCTCATATTCCGCCAACTTCCAGCCCAGCTTTGTGGGTGGGTGGAGCAAGTGCAATATTACTCTTGACAATGTCGTCGACTAAAGCTGCCTCATTTCCGTGTGATTCCAGCAGTGAGTTGGCACTGCTTAGGGTCAGGGTGGAAGCAAGAGATAATAAACAATGAGCATGGACTATCCAATGATGTTCAAGGACTCTGTATAATCCAAGGCAGGGTTTGAATTGCACCACTCAATTGAAATGGCAAGAAATGATAAGAAGTGGTATTTGGGGCTCATCTGGACTTCTTTTTGTGCCACATTTCTAAGCATAGACCTGGACTTGAAAGCTCTGTTTCTGGATAGGGTTTTGTTTTTTGTTTTCGTCCCAGCACATTCCCTGGAAGAACCTGTGCTTTACTGCTGAATTAGAGCAAACAGCAATTGGGTTTGCTCCGATTCAGAGGTAAAGCACAGGTTTTCCTGGGGAAAGTGCTGGGAGGAAAAAAAAGTTTGAACACAGAGCTTTGAAGCATGGACCTGTGCCTGGAAAGAGCAGTGCAAAAGGAAGTCTGGATGAGCACTTTGGTCGCATACTACAGTGCCATTGAATGAAAATCACATCTTTTGAAATCATCAGTAAAGACTTGGCAGGGTAACTGAGTCTTCTCTCAAAATGTCTGAGCTGCTGCTAATTGGACAGCTGTCTGTGACCAAACATTTGCCCAATATCTGGCCATGGCACAGCAACATAATCAGGGTTCTGGGCCACAGGAAGACCTGTTACTGCATGCAAACAAATACACTCATAATCCCTTCTCAGCCTTCCCACTCAAAGCAGGAAGGTTGAGGTGGCAGGGCAGACCAGCACACATGGCCTCCACTCTCCTCCATGGATACAAATTCAGAATGTCTGATAAGGGCTGATTTTTAGACCAATAATTTGACTCAGTATAATCAGCTTCATCTATTCAGTCCAGAGTCCAACAATCCATGTAAAAATTTGATTTTCTAGTTTAATTTACTTTTGCCAGAGTCTTGAACTGGTAACGGAATTTATTTTATAGTACATATTAGATAAATTATACATTTTAGGTTTTTTTCTTTGCCTATTGCTGCATCACTCTTTTTTTCCTGATTTAGCAATAAAAAGACAAATCACACAAAGAAATACCATTTTGTTCCTCTTAAGTATTGTTTGCATATGACTAGTTTAATCATGCACAACATTTAGCCTTCATTATATAGAACATTGTTAGCAGTTGATGCCTTGGAGCACAATAATACATAATTTTGCATTAATCTCTCTTTGCTCAGTTCTCTTTTATAATGTTGCAAACATATGCTACAAATTAACACTCATTTTTAAACTTCAATGAATGCACAGATTACACTTGCATTAAATCAAGCTTTTGCTCAAGTGTTCTAATAGAAGTGCAAAGATACTTTCCTTTTATGAGGAAAGACACAAAGCAAGATTTTATGCCCAAAAGTGTATGAGGGGAAAACTTTGAAAAATGCAAAAATTAATTAAGAGTTCAGAAGTTGCGTTTTAACCTTTTCACAGGGATACCTTTTACAAAGTTCAAGTTAGTCACTGGGAGGAAGTTACCTTTAATTAAATGTAGATACCTTAATACAATATATAGTTAGAATGACCCAAATTGAAATTGTGATTCACATTCCTAAATTACTGTGTAAGTGATGCATATGTAAAGTGTGAATATTTGAAGAACAGAACCTGGGGAGGGGGGGAATCCTATTGGATGGAATTTGGAATTTGCACAGAGCATTGTCTATTTCTATGAGTACCTGTCTTGTAATAAGTAGAGCTGGAGCCTTGCAATTCTGGCTATAAATATGATGGCTTACTAGGAATAGGGGATAAATTTGATTTAGCTTGAATTTTAATGAGAAACTACCTGTCAAACTTCTCAAAGCAGTATGTGTATCAAAGCGCTACCATACTTCGAAATTTGTGCTTCTCTGAATTTTGTGAGGCAAGCAAACAATGTGCACAGAATTGCATGTATGCGATTAAAATGGGGGGGGGGGTTGCTTGTATTTGTGAAAATAACATACAAAGTACATTATAGGGCATTGCTTGTTAGGCAAAAATACAAACAAAAATCTGTTTGTTAGGTGAAATCCACACTAAAATGTTAACAAGTTTTAATGAAGATTTAAAAACAATTGCAAAATTGCTACAGAAATGTGAATGGAATTTAAGACTGGAAAAATGAGAAACTGAGAGAAACAAAAAATGACGGATTCGCCCATCCCATCCCTGTGGCTTACTTTGCATTTTGGATTTCTTTAACATCTTTTGTTTGTTCGGATGGTAAGAAGATCATGGAAACTGCAATCATGCAAGTGCCTGAATGTGCAAATACTTTACTCACAGGGTACTCATATAGTACTTCCTTACTATGGGAAAGATTCAGTGGCGTGGTAATGTATGAACTGGGCCATGTTACTTTTCTCTCTAGAATACTACACCAAGAATTCCTTAAGATGTGCTAGAATTATTAGGCACTTAACAGAACTAATCATGCTTAGTCACACTTTGTAGAGTTTCTTTAAGATTGCACACCTAGAAATAAATTAGTTTCAAGATTCCACTCACATAGTGAAAACTAAACACAATCTTTCAAGCCTTTTCTGAATGAGAATCCAATATTTATTTCAGTAGTACCCACAATAGCCAGAGACTTGTTCTGATGCTTTGCTCTTCCATATTGCATTGTGACATTCTGTACTGTTTTTTAAAAAACTGTTCCTTCATTGGCAAAACATTTGGACTCCCCCCTCCACCCAATGCAAGTCAACAAAATCTCCTAAATTTCCAAGCGGGAAGCAACCTATTTTTAAAAAAGCAACAACTCTACTATATGGAACAGGCTTCCCTCCTGAGGAAAGGGGTATTATTTTAGTCCAAAGAAGGTGTCTATTACTTTAGAGTTTAAGAACCCACACATTGCTTCTAGGGGAGAGAAGCAATTACTTTTTACTGCTGTGCTCAGCATGGAAACATCTGAGGGAGAAAAAACTGTTTCTTTTAATCATGTTTTCATACCTATGGTTAAAAATAGCAACTGATAAATAAAAACACAAGTAAAAATCTGTGAAAAAGATTGAAAAGCAGTTATGCGTGTAAATAAACATTCATAGATTAATTAGACTATTAGCTAAGAATCATCTACACAGCACAAACAGTATTTTTAAAGTACAACTTTTTCCTGTATATGGTGCAGGTCCGAAGATTCAGAAATTAAACTGAATGTCATAGAATATGATTTGTGGGTCCTAGCCATACATTAGTGGAAGCAAGATTTTGCACACACATTCCTAGATGACTGGGGAGCAGCATGTGAAAGCGGGCAGTGAGAGAGCACACAGTCTGATCCAGCACACAGGAGTGTGTGCATTACTCTGGTAAACAAAGCTGGAATTCTAGCCATCAGCTGTTGAGGGGGAAGAAGACACAGGGCCCGTCCCATTACTTATCAAACCACTCAATGCCAGAATTTCAATTCTTTTTTAAACAGCTGCACACTTTAAGTGGTAGCTGCCCTGAGCATGTTCTGTTTGGGTTGGAATCTCTCAACCATTATTATAATCCACCATTCATCAAAGATCTCAGTGTGGACACATTAAGATCAAAGTTAAAACGATACAAATCTTCAGCCAAATATGATAACGAAAATCCACTATAAAATCACAATCCATAAAAACAAAGCTGTGCCAATTAGCATTTCATAAGTGCCACAAAGGCTCAAGTATAGACATTTCCCCTGCCTATTCCCAACTTTCTCCACCATTCTGAGATATTCATTTCCCTCTTTAGCCAATTTCATTTTTTGTAAGTGTCTGACTGCCAAGGGAGTCCTGATAGCTAGCATCCATGCCAGAGCTATGAGAGAGGGGCAGTTTGAGCAAAGTGAGGGTGGTGACAGCTGATTTTATGCTGATTTTAATCTTCCCATGCTCAATGCTCAGGTAGACAAAACTGTTGCATGAGATGAAGTACCAGAAGATGGTGACAAGTTTTTTTAAAAAAGAATATCTGCAGGGGTGGGGAGGAATCTAGGGAAGGATAGCTCCCCAAACAGCTCCATAATAACTCAAGTAGAAAAACATGGCGTACGAAGTACAACAAATCTGCAGGAGAAACAATGCAGAGGAGAACTCTACCCCCAAAAGAGGTCTCATAATAAGACATGGAGTATTGAGAGACCAGCTTTTTCATAAGAGCTCCACATGAATTCTCCCTAAATTCAGTGGAGTTTGGGGCCACATTGAGTAGTCCTGCACCATGTTGCATTCACTGAGACTTCTCTGCTACTGGCACACAAAGAGAGAACCTTTGATACTCTCCCTGAATGGGCATCTGCAGGCAAAAAGAAAACATTGGAACTAGTAACCCTTTGTTGTTTGCCATACCTGTAGCCACATAAATGTATACTACAATTTCTGAAAGTGGTGGGCTGCAAACATGACCCCCAACCAGCCTAGAGGCCTATCGGTAGAAGCAAGATTCACTCAATCTCTTTCCAGAGGCCTAGAATGAAGACCTTGAATAGTCTTAAACTTAGAGACAAGAATGGGACACAGGGAAAGTGATAAGCTCTTAGATTGGCATGACTGAGCTGCTAACGTGTGAACTTAATTCATGAATATATTTTCCTTTTTATCTGCCTTAACTCCAAAAACCCAGGGCAGATTGCAACACAAAAAAAATCCTTAAGTAACGAGAAAAATATAAATATTCTTCTTGTACGACCCATTTTATAATTCCACGATCCTTCAAAAATTATTCCTCTTTTTTTCTCTTTGACTCTCTGTCAACCACTTTGCTAATATTACTCTGATAATGTGTTGCTTCAGTATTCCAATACCATCCACACCATGACCATATGGATTGGGGCTTGTAGCTCCCCACTGTGTAACTTGCTGCTTTGCAGCTATATCTCAGACTAGCTCTGATGCCTTTGCTGCCATATGGTGTTCTGAGCTTATTGTAAACTGCTTCCCATTCTTATTCCTAGGGTCATTTTCAGAATTACGGCCGTCCAATTTGTGAATTGTACCAACTATCTTGGGAAAGCAGAGCGGGAGAGACTGGCACCTGTTAGTTCTTTCCTGAAAGGCATTGTGTTTCATTTGTTAAATTTGAATTGCCTCTCTCACTATTTCTTTTCATCAGTTTGCTGTTTATATGGCTGCAATTTTTTAAAAAAGATGCTGTTGATCAACAAAACCATTGCTGACCCCTGCTTTACCTGGCTCATCTCTACATTTAAAGGCCTATAAAAAAATAGCAGCTATAATATAAGTCTTCATTAGTTTTGAATGCAATAGGTATTTGATTGCAGATTTTGATTGCCATGATAATTCCTAATGGACAGGGAAATTCTGTCAGGTTAGTGGTGGTAGGATATGCTAGACGTTTTCCTCTGCCCATCTCCATTGGGCTCTGCTGTGTCCTCTGACAGGGCATAGCCAGTGGTGTTTCTGCCAGTGATAGCTGGTGTAAGGTCACAAAATGTGGTGGAAGAGGAGTTGGCAAGAGCAGTGCTGGGTAGGTAAAGGATCCTGAGAGCAGTCCATTAGAGGGGCCAAAGAGAAGCCCAGATTGGGGTTCTCTACCTGGAGATGTCACAGCAAATAAATAAATAGGTAAAATACTACACACCCCAACTTCTGCCCTAGCTGGTGTGAAGTCCAGAGCTTTGGATGTAGCCATTGTTCCTACACTCCAGTTAGACCCACTGCTGAGTTAGGTCTTCTCCCTTAAACAGATTTATTTATAATTCCATAAAACATCGCAAAGTGACTAAGAATAAAAACACCAACAACAGGTAAAAACAATTTCAAGTCCAATGTGGACATTGGGGTGACAGGGATGAAAATCTCCAGTTAAAAGGCTTCTTGGAAATGGAAGGTCTTTGTGTGTGCACAATTTTGCCCAATAGAATGCATTTTTGCATGTTATTTTCACTTTGCCCTGGTATATGCATTTCTGTACACATTATTTGACTGAAGAACTGCATTGCAAAATGCAGAGAAATACAAGCTTCAAAGATTGATGTATTTCTGTCTGCATTGCTTCAGAATATGTGCAAGCCAAATATTTTTTCTCCCCATCCCTACTTCTGAGTAGACACAGACACAGCCTTCCACTCTTAGATACAACTATAAAACTGTCAGCAAACCGTATCATTAAAATAATATCTTCTTGTAGACGGTCCTTTTATACAACATGAAATCTTGGCTTACTATATATTTTCGTGACACCTCCCATGTATCATTCATTCCCATTTTGATATATCACTGGCATTATGATTTGTTTACGTGTTACTCAAGGCAGCATAAATTTATGTTGATAACTGTTTTTAAGGCATTGCCAAATGCATTAACCTTTTAAAACATGCTACATTTTCCATTTCACAATCATTAATGCATGTTGTTGTTCGGCATTCTGGTAATATGGCTATCTGATCTTCATGAAATATATCTTAAGGACATGCTTAAGGTATGCATTATATCAAGAATTTTTGAGTGCTATAAAGTAAATACAATTTCTGCTAAAATGTCAGAAACAAGAAGGGGATTTTTCAAAGCATTAACACCTGGCTCTCTGGTGAGAATAATCATGCCAATTTCCCTAATCTAGAAGCAGGCATCTATTCAGAGGCAAAAGTAGTGGCAGGTCAATCTCTTTTTGTGTATATATATATATATATATATATATATATATATATCAGCCAATCTTTGGGTGGATTGAGTAAAACAAAGAAACCCTGAAAGATTACAGGGTGAAAAGAAATTTCTCTGATATTTTGTAGAACTTGCCACTTCTCTTTTTTAACTTTATGAGGTTCCCACGGCTGCCTGGGTTTCGTTTTCCCCCTTGTTTACTTTAAAAGGGGTTTTATTGTTAATTTTAAATGTCTAGTACTGCTCACAGTGGCATGAAACACTCTCCCTTCTCAGAGTAGCCACACTTCTTGGAATGCTTTGCTTTTAATGTCATACCACCTCACAACAAATTGTGCCACCATCAAGGCATATCATATCCAACATAACGTCTCATGGCACTGTGAGCATTGCAGATCATTTTTTAAAAAGTTTTAAAAGCAAGTCCCATTGTAAATAAGTGAAATAAACAGCAGCAGCAGCAGCAGCAGCAACAGAGCTGCAAAACAGGGTGGAACTTGCCCATTCACTTTCATGGTCAGAAGAGGCAGAAAGGAGTGCTAGTCACAATGAAACACCAATTCATATTTTACTAGAGTGGTACAATAGAAGCCGCTTTCCCATTGTTGGACAGCACATCCTTCTGGTAGCATTTGCCGGAAGAAAACACAAGCTTTTGCCAGCCACATTTGCACATCTGGATGAGGGCAAGAGGGAGAGAGGCAAGGCACAGAGAGATCAGTGTAGTGTGGCCACAGCTGCAGGAGCATCAGATTCTGTCACGGTGCCTGAACCACACTGAGCTCCCTGTGCCTTGCCTCTCCCCCTCTTGGTAAGTGACAGGGAAGCTTGCTGCCTGGCAGCCAGGCACACAACACCACCTTGTCTGTGCCACCCCACTGGCTCTTGCTGGCACACGTGCATCATGCTCACCTGAGACTCATGTGGCTCTTTCTTACAAATGCGAGTAGCACAGCACACAACACTGAGCTGTAATAAAGCTGTGATGCTGACTGCATTTACTAGACAGCAAGGCCCATGGAATGCAGTGAGGCATAAAGGTAAAGGTACCCCTGCCCGTATGGGCCAGTCTTGACAGACTCTAGGGTTGTGCGCTCTTCTCACTCTAGAGGCTGGGAGCCAGCGCTGTCTGCAGACACTTCCGGGTCACATGGCCAGTGTGACGAAGCTGCTCTGGCGAGCCTGCACCAGAACAGTACACGGAAACGCCGTTTACCTTCCCGCTATAAAGCGGTACCTATTTATCTACAGTGGTGCCCCGCAAGACGAATACCTCGGAAGACGAAAAACTCACAAGACGAAAGAGTTTTTCGTTTTCTGAGTTGCTTCGCAAGACGGATTTCCCTATGGGCTTGCTTCGCAAGACGAAACGCCTTGCGCCTTTTTTAAAAAACCGCCAATGCATTCCTATGGGAAACCGTCAATACACATTGGTGCTTTGCAAGACGAAAAAACTCGTAGAACGAAAAAACACCCAGAATGAATTAATTTTGTCTTGCGGGGCACCACTGTACTTGCACTTCGAACTGCTAGGAGGGCAGGAGCTGGGACTGAACAATGGGAGCTCACCCCGCCGTGGGGATTCGAACCGCCGACCATGCGATCAGCAAGTCCTAGGCACTGAGGTTTTACCCACAGCGCCACCCGCGTCCCATTCCAGTGAGGCATACCTCTGAGTAAACATATATATGGTGCTGCACTAGAGCTTTTGAATTTGAGGACATTAACACACATATTGAAGTTGACTCCATTATCCACATGCTGACAATCAAATTTCCAGTTCAATGTTTTGTCCCATTAAGCAAGGTTTTTGAGAACATAACCCTCTTTGCCCATCTGTACAAACTTTTATGTACATAAATCTGTCTTGTTGTTTCCATCCTCTCCCACCCGTATGTTTCTGACAAGTTTTATATTTATTAGAAAGCACAAAATTATTTTTATTACATTAAAGAGCTCCTGCTGATTCCAATACATTAACAGTATTGCTTAGACACTTCTCTCTTGCATGAGATTCTCTATGTTACATTCTCATCGTCATTTTGAAATGATGATGTTTTATTCCTCTGTATTTTTGTAAAGAAGAAAGAGTTGTTTCAGCATTTCTTGAAATGTCATTAATTTCACCCCTTCTCGGGATTCTCTTAAGTCCTCCAATGGCAAACGCAATTCTGTTTCGCACCTGGCAATATAATGGCTCTTGTTGACAAATGCTAATTATTTGTGGAGTGGTTGTGGTTTTCTTCTTTTTCAAATCTGTTTCCTGACATGTTTGGCTCTGAACTTACAATCAAAGGGGGGAAAGGAGGGGGTACCACTCTCCCCCTCCCCAACAATAAAACAGCTTTATTTGTGAATGTCATGGGAAACTAGACTGGAAAGGTGGGGGGAGAGCGAGCAGGCAAGTCAATGCATTAGCCTGAGGGAAAGGATTTCTAAAGATGTGCATTTCCACCCAGCTGGGATTGGTCTCTTCTTTATCTAGAGAGATTGAAGAGAAAGCCCTGGAAAGGTACAAAAAACAATGAGATTTTAGCAGGGACTGGCAATGGTACTCATTGACAATTGGAGCACAGCCTTAAACCAGACTATCTAATCAAGTGAATTTCAATGTAAAATAGCAGCAGTTGTGCCTTAGGTGGCGAGTGAGGATAAGGAGATTAGCTATGGCAAGATAATCACTTCAGAAGGAGAAGTTCTAAATACTTCTTAATTACACATTTCAATGCTTCCAGTAACACAGAGGCTGAAAGGAGGCCTGGCCTGGCGATAGGCAAATGCCCTGAACTCTCTTTGGTAGGAAACGCATTGCAGCTCATATAACAGTGCAGGAAAGAGACTGGTCCTTGTTTTCCTTGCAGCCTCCTTAATATTATGCTTTATTGTTCTCTGAGGTTTGTGCAAGGCAGAAAAGGAGCCAGCTATCTCAATGGGCTGTGTGTGTGTGTGTGTGTGTGTGTGGTTGTTAATGGTTGTCATTTTGATTTTTGTTTTTCAAATTAAGCTGACTTCATCGTAATAGGTAAATGCAAAGGACCTCAACACTGCAGTTTTACACTTCAAAGAGGGCTAAATTGTTTTGAAGTTTATTCGGCAGATGAATTGGTGGACAACGATAAGCAAAAAGGACAAAAAAGTGTGTGTGTGTGGGGGGGAGTTTTAAAGGTTCCCAAAGCTGTAACACTTCTGAAAAGCTGAAAAAATAGGCAAGATGCAATGGCCATGATCAAGTAAAATAGAAATTAAGATCAATAAACAGATTTTTCAATATGCAGCTTAAAAGGTGAAGGAAAGTATCTTCCTCAACCAAAGTGCTAGTAGTGTTGTATTCATGAGGCCTGTTCTCCTGGCAAAACTTTTTTTTCTTTCCGAATAAATGTCCCTTGTACCTCCACATACAGAGATGAATCTCAAGCTCAGTAACCTGTGAATCTTATTTCAGCAGGCAGTGCTGCCTTTACAGTGTGCTATCGGGATTTTAATTTTATTTTCACCTGCCAGCTTCCCCTTACCCCACAGTAGGCAAGCAGAGTTAGTTAGGCTTGCCATACTTAGGAAAATTCCTATCATGTCCTGCTTTTTGAGTGTAAAAATGGCATTGGGGGGAATTTTGCCAAATCGAGGAAAACTTGGGTATATGGCAATACAATGGAAAAAGCAGTGGAAACAGCTCCAAAAGCTTAAAACCACTATTTTGGGGGGAGGTTTTCTAAAAAGAGCTCAACAATTTTGGGGTCTTCCTAACAAACAACTCTGCGGGTGTCAGGAATTTTACTTTTTGAAATATGGCAACCCTAGAGGTAGTGCAGTACTATAATTTAGAAGAGATAATTAAAATAATAAGTGAAATATTGTAAAGCAGTGTTGTTGCCTCTAAAGCCACCAAATAACACACCACAAGTGCTAGGAAAAATACAAGGCAAAAATTCCTCATTTCCTCCAGTTTTCCTAGCTGAGATGATGATGATGATGATTTATTTATTTTTTATTTATACCCCACCCATCCAGCTGGGATAATCATGAATGATAATCATTCATGGCTTAATTTTAAATGTGGAGGGGGAGCCAATATTATCAGGATTTTGTTCTGAGTTAAATACAAATATAAAATAAAAGTACATGTTATATCAGTATGAGAAGGAGGATGCTTTGTGTGTTCTTTTGTTCTGCATTCCTAGAATGTGGGTCAGAAGGCAACTAGGAGATGCACGTCTCTGAAATGCAATGGATATGTCTACTCAAACTGGCATGAGTCTCCCTTCTTGAAAGCTATGACAGAACCTATCTTCCAGCCATTTATGAAAGATGTCCAAGCCTGCTTAGTGAATATTCACGTAGGAACATATGAAGCTGCCTTAGACTAAGTCAGAGCACTGGTCCAGCTAGCTCAGAAGTGCCTAAACTGGCTGGCAGTGGCTGTGTAGGTTTTCAGATAAGAGACATTCCCAGCCTTACCTGGGGATGCTGGGGGTTGAATCTGGGATCTTGTGCATGCAGGACATGTGCTCTGTCATTGAGCTTTGGCCCTTCACATCTGCAAGTCTTTTCAAACTGTATCCAAACACAGCAGCTTCCTTAAGCAAGTGCCCATAAAGTCTACAATAGCTCCTTTTCAAGTATACTGTGGACCAAACTGCAACGTGACAGGGAGCGGAGGAATCAGAGGGACCAAGGAACTTCAATAGATGCCGTTTTACATTTTCTAGTCATTTGACACCCACCATCAGGTTTTCGGCCTCATATATTGATGCACAGGGTATGATCAAAACAGCAGAAGAAGCAAATTTGCCAATGTTTGCTTGTCGGTGGCCATTCAGATCCTCTCTTTGTCGGGCTCTGCCTCGTAACATCAAACATATACAACAAGACACAGTTCGTTATGTGTTTTCTTCAGAGAAAGCCCCATGCTGTCAACATGACAAAATCAAGTAGAGGAAAGCCAGGACACTGTAAAAATCATTTACCCTCTGCTTGATATAAAGACAGCACAAAGCCAGGGATATACACTTTGACAAGGCATTTAAAGGGGTGAACCTGAGTGCTTTCAGGAACAAGCAAGTGATAGATTCATTTTTGATCGACCCATCTAGCAGAGCTGAGATGCTTAGGGCAGTTTCTGGTGTCACGGCAGATAGTTTGCCCCACTAGGGGGATGCAGCCATGCATTTCTGGGTTTTAAAGCCTTTTATGAGTGGGACTGTGCAGTATAATAAGCACAGACTCCACATCAAATGGAACTAAATGACATCCTGCTCATGCTCTCTAAGATATAATACAGTCTAGTCTGTATCCTGACATCATGATGAGTGGGGCAGAAACATTCTCAGCACAGAACTGTTGTTTGACTTGGCACCCCAAAATGTGTCTTGCAGTATGCTGGGACCTGTGGTAATTCCACTCACAACAGCATCAGTTCCACTGAAACTAGGCTTTATTTCACCTAGGTCAAAGACGCAGTTTGGTATCCCCCGCCCACGTACACCTGCATACAGACACAGGCTGGGAGTCTCAATGGAGGCTTCCCCTGGGGCAAAATACCCCCTAGCCCCCACCCTGTAGCTACAGTACTGCGTAGTGAGAGTTAATTCTGTGCCAACAGGCATAGATTGCCCTGTGAATGCGCAAAGCAGATCACACTTGGAAAAATGCCCCTTTTCTTACTTCCTTGCCCAAACTATCTTCTTGATTTCCTTCCATTTTCTCCACCTCTCCTTTCAACTTTTCTATTAAAATTCCAGATCATTTTGGGGGCGGGGGGAGGAAACGTGCAGCTCTTACACAGTGCAATATATTATTAGAAAGCATTATGTAATTTTCTTTTTGATCTATATGATGGTTGGTTGTGACTTCCAGGCGGCACTGATATTCCATACCTTGTCTGGGCTTTGCCTTTGCAAATGATCCTAGATTCTGTCTGTCTGTATGCCAGCCTGGTTGTTTCCTGGGAAAGGAGAATGATGCACACAAAGTATGACTTGATAAAAGCTAGAAAGGGGTGTATGTGACAATGCTATTTATATTTATGATACTTATGCATCATTTGTTTGTGAACATTGATGAACCTGTGCCATCATTCTGAAGGATGCAGAGTGCTTACTCCAGACAGGAGCCGAGGTAATTACATACTGCCTGACATACAATTTTCCTTCAGTGTCAGAATACCCATCCATTTGCTTTCTTATCGGTAGCTCTTTTTATGCATTTTTCTGTGGGTCTGAAAAAGAAAGGCACTGATGTGTTTCGCTTTAGATGGGACTGCACTTCAAGACAAAAGTGGCTGCCAACCAAACCTCTTTTGTCATCTGCTTCTGAGCCCATTCCTATTGCTTGTGTCATGTCAGCATTTACCCCACAGGTCACATTGATGCAACTACGGGCTCTTCCTATCTCTACGGGAATCTGCCATAGCTAAATGCATTTCTGAGCCCAGCACACAGATCTCAAAATTGTCTGTCCAAACTACACATTTTGCCTTTGACATATTTGCTCCAGTGAGGCCTAGAAATAAGAAGCCCCGAGCCCAGACAATGCAGGTAGCAAAATAGACACAGGGACTGTTGTCCTGCTTCTGAAAATTCCAGATAGGAGATCGATGGCAGAAACATATTCCAGCTGAGCGGCTCTTTGAAGAAAGATTCTATCCAACAGAACACTTCAAAGTGTTTTGCTCTGGCCATAAGGCACCCAGGTGAGATTGCTTTCATTGTAGCTACCCTATAGATCTGCCCGAATTTCCATTTTATGTACAAGTGAATTCCGTATAGTAAGAACTGAGAAGGTACATTGTAAAAGGCCTTTCTCAGTTATAGTGCCCAGACTTTGGAATTTGTTGCTAAGCCTTATTCTAGTTAGACTGATTATGCTTGTTTGCCCAGCTATTGTTTTCATTGCTAGAGTTGAGAATTTTGATGTCAAGTTTATCTGCATGGATTTTTTTTCTAATTCTCATTGTGTTTCTTAATCTTGACAGATAGCAAGTTTTTCCCCTCCCCTGGTTACACTAACAATAACTACAATTTTTGCAATTATATGTATTATTATATGCATTAATAACACAGGAATACTGTCTCCCCCCCTCCTTTTTGGGTCCACTGATTTCTTTTTTTTTTTTTAATTACCCCCATATAAATATTACATACATGCAAAAAAAAAAAAAAAAAGATGTCCAGGTCTATGCTGTACTTTTATATATGTGCGTATGCATATATGTATTTTGCGGTATTATAACTGAGTCATTTGCTTTTTAGCATGATATCTTTGTATGTTTTACATTTGGCACTTACTGAACATCACTTTGAACTGCCTTGGCATGGTAAAAAAAATGCAAATTGCTATACTTTCCTTTTTTTAAAAAAAAGGGCTATGATTTAGATTTCTTAATTCAGGCTCAAAAAAACAAAAACAAAAATTTCAAAAGAGCATTTTGTGGAAGGATTTTTTTGTACATTCACTCTTACCTATGTGTTTAATGGGTGCCTATGTATGTATTTCTAGACTTCTAGACATTAGGTTTTGCAGCTTGTTTCATTGGCCCTGTTCCCATGCCTGTCTCTCACACGTTTAGCAGGTGAACTGTTTCCTGACAAGGATACAAAGTGATGGGAAAAGAACAACATCTGTATGTTAGTCTACTGGTAAAGGGATAGGAATAGCAACTGGAAAAATAATGGTCTTCCTTACAAGACCTATTAGTCTTGGGCAACCTTCCTCCACCTGCTGCCCTCCAGGTGTTTTGGACTGCAACCCAATCTCAGGCAACACGGCCAATGCTCAGGGATAATAGGATAATAGGAGCTGTAGTCCAAAAACCTCAGACTGTGGAATGCTGTTGTAGCATCACAGAGCACAGAGAATACAATTGCTGGGCAATTATAATTTTGAAAAGCACTTTTCAAGTCTGAAAATGTGTATTTTAAAAACAAAATTATGCAACACATTACAGATAACATACACCTCTGGACCTGTGATATAGGAACACAGAAACTGCCTTATATGAGTCAGACTACGATGTCATTGTCTGCAATGCCTGGCAGTTTCAGGCTCAGAAGGTCAACTCAGGAGTCCAGGCCTGGTGAGCACAGCAACTCGTCCCAGTAGATATTGCCCCTATGAAGCAGTTGTGGGGATTGGAGGTTACTGCCTTCCTACAGTTGCCTAAGTCTCCTCCTCCTTCTCCTCCTCCAGGTCCTTCCCAAACAATCTGAGACTTCACCACTGTGCCTGTATTTACTCCTCCCTTTTCATACCTCTTCTGGTTCTGAGAAACCAGGGGAGATGGGAGCTGGCCGCAGCAGGAGGGGGAGTCTCCTTGGATTCTTCTTCAGCTTGCTTCCATTCAGTCTCTTGACCTTGCCCCCTTCTCTCCAGCCTCTGAGTCTGCACTGCTCTCTGCCATAGTCTCTTCTTGTTTGCTAAACCCTGTAACCACTTCTGCTTCTGACACTTCCTCCTCCCAGTCTATTTCTTCTCCCTCTGACCACTCATCATCATCCCACCACCAATCCCTGAGCTCTGATCCTTCTTCCCTTGGGGGTTCCCCAGTTTGTGCCTCCCATCACTCTTTTACATCCAGCCACTGCATAACACTGAACTAAGTGGAACTTACTTCTAAGCTGAAATGCAGTGGATTGTGCTGTTAGTCTTCCTATTTTTTAATAGTCTACAAGGATATTCAATATATTGAAATTCAGTATTACTTTTTTGTTGTATAGTGGGCAGATTTAACTTGCATTAATACAAGGGCTAGTATTTATATATATATATATATTTATATAGTTAAATGATATAAAAGCCCTTCTGTTCTAAAATCACCAGAGAAAAAGTTTTCTCTTTGATTCTTAAAGGTGACTTTGAGGGAGAAAAATTCTATGTTTTGAACAAGACCCTTGTTTATCCACTGTGCCAAGTAGGGTGTGGAAATATTTAGGAACTGTTATTGATTTTTAAGCATCATTTTGGCCAAAGAACAGACTGCAAGTGACCTTCCACTGTGATAACAGTATCTGTAATCTGGTCTGGTGTGTGTGTGTAAAGAGAATTCTTTTAAAGAGAAGTTATTGTCCCAAGGTATGAAGGAAGATAAATAGAAGGTCACATTTCTGTTTAAAATAGTAGCTAACAATATTTAAGATAGCATACCAATAATTTCCAATTGTAGTCAAATGTTTTAGAATTTGTGCAACATTGCATTTGCCTTATTTTTTATTCTCATTAGCAATCACCAGCAACCCATTGTTTCATTATCAGTAAATTCACATAACAGTAAGAACTAATTGTAGAGTTTGGGCATTGACATCTTTGGCAAATGTACATTTTTGTTTTATTTCTATAAATATTTTAATTGCTTTTCAAAAAAATAATCTAATCTCCAATACAAACATGTTAAGATCCAAAATCATTAGATCCATTTGAGAAAAATTGATTTCTGATTCTTCTACCTTCATCGGAGCTTAGACATGTAATAATAAGGGTGAACTTGACCAGATGATACCTTAAGTGAAAAGGCTTAACTAAATACCAAGGTGGAGAGAAGAGGCCATATAATCCAAGTTGCCTGCCCAATCACATTGGAAAAGCTATCCAACCACCACAATCCTATGGTATAATCCAATCCAACTAAGAAAGATTTACCAATACTGAAAGTCTTATCCCTATAGGTCCCTATCCAACAGACACCACAAAATGAAAAATGACAACAACATTCAAGCCCACATGCCAATCCAGGCATGCACACCCAGAGAAAATACTTCCTAGCCAACATGGTCTCCAAAGTACAGCAAGTGGGTATGAGGGTTGAGCTGCCTCCACCCATGGCCAGTTGACCATGAGGGCAAGGAGAAAGATTTTCTTGTGAGATTTCAGATTCCACTTTATACCTAGCCAACCTTGCCTTGACCTCTGGGACTCTATACAACCAAAACAACCTTTTCCCACCCACTCCATTAGGGAAGGGAGGCTATTTAGCAACAGACAATATTATTGACCATCAGACAAAAGGACACTTATATGGATATGGGCACCAGCACATTACATTACCCTGCAAGAGAGGATTGTTACCCAGTGTAGAACAAACATTTCATTGTTTAAAACTTGGGTAGGGAACCCACAGCTACTGGACCACATCCAAATGAAGAAGGACCCCTGGATGTCACTGCCTGAAGAAGGCACACCATGGACCTTGGGAAAATGCAGCCCAACAGTGTACCCTCTCCCCAGCCTTTCCATCAGGAAAGGAAAGGGCAGTCAGCAGTGCATCTTTTCCCTTGGGAAAGGCTGAGTAAGGGAAAGCACTAGGCACCACTTCCTGATGATAGTTCCTCTGCCTATATGACTTCCAAGTGATTGGAGCTCCAGTTGCCCAACAAGTGCAGAGACAAGCCTCCACCATTCTCTTTCAGCTGACAGACAGCTCTGGTTCCCAGATAGTTAGGGAGAGGAAGGGAAAGAAAGGTGATCCCACCTACTTTGGGCACTTTGGTTCCCACCCACCATTGACTATTGCTCCTCCCACCATTTGCTTCAGCTCCCAATTGACTTTTCCCATGCCTCAAAAGCCCTCCATAGAACTAAGGTTCCCCAACCCTGCTTTAAAACAAATCCAAGAAAATAAAAATATTTCACTTTTAGGCTAGTGTTAGGATGATACCTTTCATTTGCTTCATTTTCAATATCCCTACAGTTTCCACTACTTTAATTTTGGTATCTCTTCTCCAAATATTTAAACAGTTCAGTCACATAAAATGGGTGGTGCTATTCACTGCAGAGTTATAATTAAGTTTTCATTTTCAATGTGATTTTCCAAAAATAACCTTAGGGTCTTTGCTTTCCACCTTCTCCCAACCTGTTCAGTTGCATTAATAATCAATGAGGTGTGGTATATTTCAGTTTTTATCTATCTACCTGATGCTTACGGCCAAATTTTCTCGGTTTCCCATGGAATGTAGGCCAGTGTCCTGAGCTTTGTTGCTATGCAATTTAAGCATAGCAACCAACACACACACACACACACACACACACACACACACAGCTGTGGTGGTGTTATTTCTATTTTCCCCTTCTAGACAAGTTTACCTGGTGAAAAAGACATGCTGGAGATAGCACTGTCAAAACAGATGCAGGATTTCCTGTGAGAGAGATGTCAAACATCTCACTTTTCAGAAGATTATATTGTGCAAAAACGGTAAGCAATGAGGTGGAGAGGTGGTGTTTTGAGCTATCCATAGCTTCTTTTCTTTTCTTTTCTTTTCTTTTCTTTTCTTTTTTAAGTGCTCTGGTAGGAAAGTTAGAAAACATACTTTGTGCAAAGGGAGACTCGAGTCTTTTAGGTAGGTCTTTATTGTTAAAAAAAAATGAAGGAGTGCAGTTTTTTCTTAGGGCATTTGAGGACAGAGATTCCACATGTCAGAACAAGTAAGGCATTGGGTAAAAAAGTGTGCTATAGATGCAGTTCCATTTCTCCACATAGACATCAGTGCCTCAGCAATAATACCATCTGATAAGCTATGTCCCTTCACATCATTTCCGAAATAATTTTATACCAGCTTGAACAAACTACTGAACTGATGCCTTTAAGGCATAGTATGAGGAAGCTACTTTTGATGTAATTGAGGGGCAACTGGTGACTGGCTATGCAGTCAGCATAGGGGTCAGATTTGATATTATTAGAGTGACCAGGTTGGACAAAGCTAGGATATTGGAGAAGCTAAGCCATTCCCTGACTTCTGGATGAGGCAGGGTTCATGTAGTATATTTTAAAGTTTGAGAAAATGTGCCAGCAAAATGCTCTGCAAACTAGAATTGGTATCAGACAGTCAATCTTGTTTATTTGCTAAAAACCATTGATCTCACTAAGTGAAGAAGATTAGTAATCAACTTCTCCCCACTTTCTCTGAGAATGCAACAGACTATCATGGCTACCCCTCTGGAAATTCTAAAACCTAAACTTGTGTTAAAAGAAGCAGAATATAATAATGTGAAGGAATTATTGGAATTAGCAACAGCCTTTAATTAACACCCACTGTCTTATATGAAAGTCAGCCACTAAAAGGTTAATGTAAGTAGGACCAGAAAGTTAAGTGGCCTTCCAGAGTTGTCTGCTTTACTTTTTCTTTTGCTTGCTTGTTTCTGTTGTATCATATTTGACAGAGAGAGAGAGATCCAGTTTGAAGTTTACAGCCATGTCTATGAGATGGAACAAAACTGATTCTGCAACATGATCAACTTCCTTAATTCTGAACTGTTACACCTCATTTTCTAAAACTGTTAGCATTCATGGGAGAATGTTTGGAATGGGCTTTTAAAGGTAGCAACATGCATTTTTTTTCTTTTTCTTTTGCAAGCAATTTTGAATGAAAAGAACTTGCCTGAGAACTCTCTGCTCTCAAAATATTGTTATGAGTTTGTGGGTGCCTTGACTCCCTTAAATTCATGTGTGCCAGATCCTTCCCTAAATTTCTGGGTCTAGTTGGTGTTGGAATTTAATAAATGCTTAGATGGGGTGCCAGACTGAATTTATCAGTGTCAAAATACAGGCCAAACCAGTTTTCCTGCACTCAGGAAATTGCCTGGGATAAGAGGCATTGTGGAAAACCAAAGGAAATGTAATGGTGGATTACTGGGCAGCAGATGAGTGTGAGCCCCTCTTTCCACAGATAGTTATCAGAGAAAAAGTTTTCAGTCTGTAAAATCCAGCAAGATGAGCATAGGAACATAGAACCATGATTGATTTCTTTTTGGATGCAAGGCTGCAGCAACAGGAGGAACAGGAGCCTCTTGGAGCGTAATGCTTTGAACCTTTGCATCTTAGGCTCAGGTCGTATATACTGTATGTGTAAATAAACTGTAAAGACACCACTGTCTCTGCTGTGCCACATTTCCAAAGGGAAAATGAGCCCTGGGTAAGAGTCTGGGCCCCTCAAATCTCACACTGCTCAGAGACTGAGGTGGAGTGCAACAATATTCCCCTCCACATATAGTTTACATAACCCCTAGACACAGTGCTTTGCTTGCATAAAACTGAACTTGCATTTTATTTAAAAGACCGTAATTGAGGAAAATAATACAATAACATAGGATGCACATTGGCATGAGCTTCATCATCATTGTGATGTGCTTTATCCATGTGTGTGTAATCCTGTATATTAAATAAATGCGTAGCCCTGCAGATAAATTTGCCATTCAAATCTGTGGATATTTATGTATATATTTATGCACACACAAAATATGTATAGAATAAACATATGTAGGTAAGTTTTCAGAGCAAAAAGGAAACAGAACAAGGCAGAGAGGATGGGTTTCAAAATACAGCTTTAAATTGCAATAAAATGTTGCAAAGGCCTCATACATTGCAGTTCAGCTTCCTGAATAAAATATGAGAACACTGCAGCTCTGTGACTCTCTCTCTCTCTCTCTCTCTCTATAAGCTAAGGATGGGGGAGGGGGGATATGCAGAAAATTCCTAAATAGGCTGTACAATATCTGTGAAGGCAGAAACAAAATAGCCAGCAGTGACAGTATTTGCTTTTCATGCACTGGAACCATGCGCAAATACGAGGCACAGCGAATGTCGGCTCCTCATTTGCAAATTAAGACGTGAAAGCAATGCCTGTGTGACGGTACATGCAACAGTTCATATTTGAAGTTTGGCATGGTGAACTGACAGCAGCCACCGAGGAACTGCAGCAACCTAATCCTTTCTTTTCTGCCTTCTGGAGAAGGAGGATGGAATTTAATAAATGTATGTATGTACGGAGAAAAGGCTGCCAATGGCTGGCATATTCCTCTTCTGCTACGCAGGAAGCCATCTTCAGAGGGAAATTAACTAGGTGACAATGTACAATGTGTGCCATTAACAAGAGCATTCAAATCATTTCTGGTCTTAAGTACAGTTTTAAGCCGCTTATCAGATTTTCATTTCTGAATCTATTCAGTTGTCAGGCTTACATCCTGGCCCTTTATTGAAGCTCACACGGGAATCCAAACCTTCTAATTTTCTATACAGATTCATTTCAGAATCAATTAGAGCTGGTGGCAGCCCTGTCCCTGTGTACTAAGGGGATTAGCTGGCCACTTGCTCAGCTGAAGTTACCTTTCAGTTGCACATTCAACCTTCCATCACAAATGAGATTTCTTTTTCCAGAGGCCTCTGAGGCATCTGAACCGCTGAAACCAACAGATGGCACATAATCGCTGGAACGGTCGACAGTTTTGTCAGGAAAGTGATATTTCTCTTTCTCACAGACACTGTAGGATTTTGTGCTTGTCTGTCTGGGCCCTCCTTCACAGGCAAATAGAGTAATCAGTCCATGGAAGCGTTTCCCCACACAGTCTAGAGAACATCCATTGGGAATGAATGTTCTCTTACTGTCAAGCCAATGCCAGAACTTCAAAGGGTTTCTTTTCTGCTTTCTCTGAATTAACACTTTTTTTTTTAATGGTTGTTTCTGATGTTCAGAAATCCTTTCCAGCCATGGATTATCCTGTGTTTTGTGAATTTTCATGGACAGTTCACCCCATGCTATTTACATATTTTAGTTTTCCACAAAAGTCCTTTGATCAAGAAGCCACCTTGAACAGTTGGCCAAAGTAGCTTGCAGATATTTGAGGTTTCGTAACAGATAATTAAAAACAACAACAACAACAGATTTAATAAATGATGTGCCCTACCTGTTATAAATAAAAGCTAAAAGGTAAAGGACCCCTGGATGGTCAAAGGCGACTATGGGGTGTGGTGCTCATCTCACTTCATGTGGCCAGCATGACTAAACCGCGTCTGGTGCAATGGAGCACCGTGATGGAAGCCAGAGCGCACAGAAATGCTGTTTACCATCCCGCTGCAGTGGTACCTATTTATATACTTGCACTGGTGTGCTTTTGAACTGTTAGGTTGCCAGGAGCTATGAACTGGATAGCTCAGTTGGTTAGAGATGATAATGCCAAGGTTGTAGGTTTGATACCCGTAAGAGACAGCTGCATATAGTTGAACAAAAAGATTCTCAGGGTTCCTTCCAACACTATGATTCTATTATTATAATACATTACAAATCATAAAACAAAAGGACTTCTTTCCTTATGAATGAATTTGCTAAACCAAGCCTGCCCAATTTGTGACCAGCAAAGGCACAGGCAGTCAAAACAATCCATGGACTTTTGCCTGTCAGGTGATTGATAGCTACTGTCTTTTTGCCATTCTGGGCAGATTGAAAAAAAGGAAGTATTTAGAAGCCATAATACATGGCTGGTGGACTGCATTTCACTTAGTGGGTCACAAGTGTGCCTCCCTAAAAGACCAGCTTTTAACATACAGTGCAAACCCATGCATATCCTCAGAAATAGTACTGATTTCAGTAGCAGTTAATCCCAGGTAAGTGTGTGACGTGTAAAGGGATTGTGTACTGGTGGTTTTAACAGTAGATATTTCAATTATGACTCGTGTGCTTCATCGCCATAGCATGTTTATGGGGACTCATTTTCCAGATGTTGTATTCCATAGCCCAGCTGTTCTTCACCTACCTATCATCACAAAAGCCATCTATCAGCATTCTTTCAGAATGGACAGGACAATCCAAATACAGAAAAATGCCCAAGCAATCAGTCATCCATTCTGTCCTGAGAGAGATGAAACTCAGATGCAGATCTTGTCTCAGATACTACAATTTAAAAGACCATGAGTAGGCTTAGTTAGGTAAATTAAACTTCTATTCACATTTTAACCACATCTTCCAGCATTTTGCCATCTGGGGCCTTTCTCTTTTAAGCATTCATTGTCAAGAAGGTAAGCACTATAGCGCTTACTCAAGCACTAAAAAAGGTTGTCCGGTGTAGTTTTGTAATGGAAAATACAATATTAGACTTTGGGGGAACTTCACTTTACTGGGAATAGGACTGACACGTATTGCATATTTCTGGCTACCTAGGGAAAAGGAGAAATTGGGTCAAAATTGGGTAGTTGTCAGACGTTTCTTTTTGCAGACTGTTCTGAACTCCATACAGCCTCTTCTATTCTCCTTTCCTGACACAGTCCTTCTTAATGTCCATGTACTTCCAGTGACAAATAGAAAGGTCAGTCCTTGTGATCCTGAAGAAAGGGATTTTCTGAGCCAAAAAGTATGAGATATTCTACTTACTCAGCCTGGAGACTTATGGATAACTCCTGTGAAAAATCGGATTAAGATGCTGCTGCTTTGTTGTGGCCTCTATATTTTAGGAAAATAACACTAGAGAAGGAATTATATTTTAGCATAGTCTGCACTTAGTCTTCCTTTTTAATTCTCAGCTGGAATCCAGGAGGGCTCCTTTTGCTAAGATAATAATACCTTGCTCACACAAGTTTAAATGTGTGATGGAATCTAAAAGATGAGTTATGAAATTCATTTTAAAGAGATTATACATAATTTTCTTCATTTGTATATGCATGGGAAATAGAAAAATAATATAAGTGCACACTTAAACATTTGGGGGTAGCTAACATGTGGCTCGGAGGGACGCGGGTGGCGCTGTGGGTAAAACCTCAGTGCCTAGGACTTGCCGATCGCATGGTCGGTGGTTCGAATCCCCGTGGCGGGGTGCGCTCCTGTCGTTCGGTCCCAGCGCCTACCAACCTAGCAGTTCGAAAACACCCCCGGGTGCAAGTAGATAAATAGGGACCGCTTACCAGCGGGAAGGTAAACGGCGTTCCATGTTCTGCGCTGGCTCGCCAGATGCAGCTTGTCACGCTGGCCACGTGACCCGGAAGTGTCTACGGACAGCACTGGCTCCCGGCCTATAGAGTGAGATGAGCGCACAACCCTAGAGTCTGGCAAGACTGGCCCGTACGGTCAGGGGTACCTTTACCTTTACCTTAACATGTGGCTCTCAGGATGTTATTGGACTCCAACTATCATCAACCTGAGGCAACATGACCAACAGTCAGGGAGCTGTATTCTAACACCACTTGGAGGGCCCTGCAATATTTCAGAAGCAATTTCCATTGTATTCCATGAAGCTTACTCCCAAGTATGTGTGCTTAGGATCATAGTCTACACTACAGATCATAGTCTGTCTCATAGTCTACACTAGAGATTTATTTAGCACCATGGTGTGCATGTTTTGCTCCTCTGCATGAAAGAGATTCTTTGTGTGATGCCTAGTGTCAGTCATGCTCATAATAGAGCTACTGAAATAAGTGAATATTAGTAATGTAAGTACACTGGGTGGAATTCAATAGCCGATTAATAGGATTGTTCCATCAGCACAATCATTTCTATTTGCCAGACAAAATTATCTCCCTTCTTCTTGCCCACCCCCCTTGTTCTGGGAGTTCTCCCAATCCTCTAGAATGAATCTGGGAGAAGATTGAGGGGAGTAGAATTCCCTGTTGTGCTAGCAGAGGGCTGTTGCACTCATGCCCAGCTTGCAGGCTTCCCATAGTGGCTGGCCACTGTGAGAAAAGGATGCTGAACTAGATGGGCCATTGGTCTGGTCCATCAGGTTTTTCTTATGTTCTTCTGTAGTGGGAATCCTTTGACTGGCTCTCCTTGCTCACCAAGTTTAGTTGAATCCAGCCCATTGATTTCAATGGGTCCACTCTAAGTATGACTTTATATGAAATGGAGGTTTTCTGGTTTGCAGCTCAATGATGTTGGGGTTCTACCCAACAAAGTCTTTTTCAGTCACTCAAAGACCTCTGCCTGTGCAAGAGATCTTCCTCTCCATCTCCTCTCCGCATGTATTATCCCACTCTGCTCCAGAGGGCCGAGAGAAAGCTCAGAACAAAATTGTGGATGTAGAGGGCATGAGGGGAGAGGAGAGGGATAGTAAGTCTTGTGGTAAGACTTTGCGCTAGTGGAACAACTTCTTTGGATACAACCCATTGTATTTTGCTGCCTCTGGCAATAGTTTAGGGAGGGGAAACGTGTTTACAAACTCACAGTCATTAGGTACAACTGATATATCCAATATTGATCATGTCTTTTTAGTACCGTATGCCCATCAAACTCTTGTTGACTGCCTGAAAACACATGTTCCCTGAACAATTTACATGTATAAGAATATGGCTGGCTTTCAGGTACCCACTGACCCTATAATGGTGATGAAATGCAAACCAATTATATATATTTCTTTTAAAAAATCATATGAAGGATATGCTTAATCTCTGTGTCACACAAAATGTGCACCATTAATATCCTGCTTGCCTGCGCTGCAAGGGCTTTGGCGAAATTTATGTAGGCCAGAGGTCTTAGGCTGGCTCTCTAATTCTCTGCATGGGCCACAGTTCACCTTCAGAATGCCAGCACAGAACAGCATGTTTCATAAGAAATAAATCTAAGATGACTTGATTTTAATAGGATTATAACATTAGTGGATTAAGAGGATGCAGTGGACATCTTGAAACATGCCTGCACTAAACACATACAAGAACCCTTTCCCTAATCTTCCCTGGAGTTATCATAAGCTTTTGTGTGAGAGAGATTTACCTAAAATATTTGAAACAATAATCACTTAAGCCTTTCCTCTATGTCTATCACAGATGGAAGGTATAACTGAAAGAAATGGAAAAGAGCAGAAAGGTTAATGAACCTTCAGTGGCAATATAAATTTCTTTTACCTGACTGATGTACCCTACATTGGGCCAATTCAATGGAACAGGTTATTTATATTTTTATTAATAAATAAGCAAAATTATTTGTCATTGCCACAAAAGGTGAAATCTCTAGGTGCACACATAATTTTTTTAATGAGGCGTTGAAAGAAATCAGCATCATTTATTCGCAGTTCTTCTACTAATTGAAGGTTTGTTCAGTTTCTTCTAAAAATAGACCTGAAGTGATCCGAATATAATCCCTAAGTTCAGATGATACATATATGAAACATATATGAAAACAACTTTCTCTCATTGAACTCAGTTGCAGAATGACTGAAAGGGGCTAGAGTGGTCAAAGGTAAAGCAGAAATGAAGGTCAGAGCAAGAGGTGAGTGTTTTGGAGGGGCAAGGTGAGAAGAAATGGAAAGTGACAGTATTTCTTCTTAAATTTTCAATTTAATACACGTCTACTGTATATAGTCTGCTCTTCTAGTAGTGTTATTGCTTTAAAAAAAATAAATTAAAAAAGGCAATATAGCTGTACATGTTGAAAGTATTAAGGCCTATATAATATATATTGAGGGTAATATATAAGGAGGGTGAAAGAGGAGAGCGCAAAATATGGTCTGAAGATCAACATAAAAAAAAAACCGAAGATCATGGCCCACTGGGCCCATCACCTCATGGCAAATAGAAGGAGACGAAATGGAGTCAGTGAGAGATTTTACTTTCTTGGGCTCCATGATGGTGACAGCAGCCACAAAATTAAAAGACGCATGCTTCTTGGGAGAAAAGCAATGACAAACCTAGACAGCATCTTAAAAAGCAGAGACATCACCTTGCCAACAAAGGTCCGTATAGTTAAAGCCATGGTTTTCCCAGTAGTGATGTATGGAAGTGAGAGCTGGACCATAAAGAAGGCTGATCACCGAAGAATTGATGCTTTTGAATTATGGTGCTGTTGGAGACTCTTGAGAGTCCCATGGACTGCAAGAAGATCAAACCTCTCCATTCTTAAGGAAATCAGTCCTGAGTGCTCACTGGAAGGACAGATCGTGAAGCTGAGGCTCCAATACTTTGGCCACCTCATGAGAAGAGAAGACTCCCTGGAAAAGACGCTGATGTTGGGAAAGATTGAGGACACAAGGAGAAGGGGACAACAGAGGACAAGATGGTTAGATAGTGTTCTTGAAGCATGAGTTTGACGAAACAAAAAAAAATCCAGAATATTTACAGAAAATTATGCAAAGTGGTTTTCTTTTTCAGGCGGTTCAGTTGGGTATGACACAAACAGAAATCTGAAAAATTTTCTCTGACAAATGTCTTATGAGAAATTTTGGTTCAGGTTTACCTCAGAGTGAGTAACGTGTTGACCAGGTAGAGGCCAAACTGTGACTGGCTTCTCATCTCTGGGCTACCAGCCCATATAATATCAAGTGAAATACATGGAAGGGAGGGTTTCCTCTGCCAACAGCTGAAAGGCAGTTTTTAAATGTCAGCTATACATTTCTGATAAGAACAGGAGCTGCAAAGATCAGTATCAGCTCTTTTCTCTTGAAACATATATATTGTGGTAACATAAAGGGTGGGGAGAAAAGAGTAAACATTTTCACCTTAGGAAATCTGCTGACAATAGATTATGGTGTACAATGTACACGAGTGAGGACTGAGAAAGAACACAAAAACAAAACTAGAAAATTAGCAACATGGGCAGAAAAAAAAATGAAATTCAGCTTGGATAAAATGCAAGCTAGTGCATCTCTGAAATGATAAGCTGAAACACACACAAACAAACAAATGCACACTCTCAGCAGGAAACAAAACCCCAGAAACAAAAGTCGTAATTCTGTTAATAGCGGATGGCCAATTAGACACATCCATTTGTAGCTGGATATGGTGGTGAAGAAAAAAGGCCAATGTAATTTGAGGCTGTATACACAAGAACATTAAGTTATGAGAATTGAAGAAATAATTGCTTCTTTCTCTGTACACCTGGTTCAGGTGATGACTTCATCAGGAACATTGTCTTTCACTTTTGGCATCTTTAGTTTTTGTATAAACAGGGACAGATTTGAGACAGGTCAGCTACTACAAAAGCAAAAACAAATGACTTAGAATGAAAAATTCTTCCAGAGACGCCGATAGCTTTAGGCTTTAGTCTATTGTCCCAATAGACAAACACTATTGGGTAACATTTCCATATTAATAATCAAAGCACATGAGTAATGTGTTGATGTTAACAGTAGCAATATTAATGGTTGTTATAACAGGAAGGAATAAGTGGCTGCAATTAAGAAAAGGAAACTTGAACCTGACTAAATAACCTTCTAAATATTTATTTATTTAAACATTTATACCCCATTTTTTATATAAAATAAACCCAAAGCATATTACAAAAAATAAACATGTCTGTTTTTAAAGAAATAAACACAATTCCCCCCATCTGTTTCTTCCCCCTTCTGCTTCTAATTTTGTTTTTATCTGATCTTGCTATAATTTATTTTTTAAAACTATCTCTGTGCCAACTGATGTGATAAGGATCACCTACCACATAGGGGTGATGTGAGGACAAAATTAGAAGGGGCATTATATAAAGAATTCCCTTTTTTCAACGCAACAAATCTTGGCTTGCCTCTGCTCTTCATAAATCCAACAATCCAAATAGGACTTTAGTTCCAGTTTCCCACAATGGGGTTAAATTTCCAGGGACTACCCAAATAATGACTCTTTGCTTTAGCTTTCATGGACTCGGACTAATTAGCATAAAATGAATTCATAAGGTCTGCTGAAAGCTGAGGAGCAAGACTCTTTTTCACCCTGACTCCAAACACTTTGGGAACAAGCAGAAAAAAAAGAAAAAGAAAAATGTTGGCTATACTTATATTCCATTAAAATCAATGGGCTTTAAAAGAAACAGTTAAGCCCTTAAGTCCCATTGATTTCTAAGTTTGGCACACTTAACTTTCTTGGGATTGTGCAATTCACTTCCAGGAAAGTGACCATAGCAATTTGACCCATAATTTTTGCCCTGTTGATTTGTTACTCTTAAGGTTTTTATATGCTTTTAGAATGTTCTCTCCTTGCATTTCTAATCTCAACATATACCTCCCTTCAGCCAAGGATCACAGGGGGGTTTGCAATATAAAAACACATACCACAGTAGCAAACAAAAACAATAAAAGGCCACAGATTGTTTAATTAGCTAAAGGCCTGGGAGAAGAGGAATGTTTTTGCCTGGCGTCAAAATATATGTAGCAAAGGTGCCAGGCAACCCTCCACAAGCGAAGAGTCCCTGCAAAAAATGCCCATTCTCATGTTGATGCCTTCAAGGCCTTAGATGATGATCACTGGATGGATTACTTCCAAGTAGTGATGGGTCATTGTGTGTATTTTTGTTACTCTCAGTTTCTGTTCCTTAAGTTCAGTTATCCCATTTCCTCACCCATTTGTGATATATCTTTATTTTTAAAGTCCTTATCTCATGAAATTTCATCATCTTTTTAATGCAAATTTGTCATAAGATATACATTTTTGTATACACATTTGCCTACTATACACAATTTTGCAAAGCACATCTTCCCTAAAATTTATGTTTCCCTAATGTAACACATTTTGTATGTTTTTTGCACTAATGCATACATGTAGACACACACTTTAGTATATGCATTTCTGTACACATTGACTGGTGGGAGAACAACATTGCAAAATTCATTTCCACCCATGGAAATGTAATGCTGTACAGAGAAAAATTGCCACCCAGCAAGAGCATCCCATGAGCAGAGCAACTGTAGCTCAAGCCTTTATCTGTAAATATGTACGTTTAGTAATTCTGTTATTGAAAACAGTTTAAACACAAGAATTCAAATTATAATTAGTTCTAAACCGAACCTTCACCGTAAAAATTGTCTTTTGCTGTTGCTGTCAGATCATACAATTCAAGGAAATAGAACATGATTTTTTAAAGAAATATGTTATCCATGTTTATTTCTTATCCACCATTTTCAAAACTACTGTGTCAGCAATTCAGTAAACTGGTTTTTGTTCACATTTAAAATATTTCACATCTTCAATAAGAACTGATGCAGGGTAGAGTGGGGGTAGGAATGTGGAGAGGAAGATGTTATCAGATTGTTCAAAATGAACAAATAAGCAAAATGCATCTTTCCACTTCACTGATGCAAATGGATTTTGAGTTTGGCGATATGCTTACAATTATTTGAGTGGCATTTGGTTTATTTGTAGGATCTATGTGAATGAACTCTGCCTGTGTGGATGGGGATTAAAAGTCTTTGTTTCCTTTTGACACTCTATTGAAATTGTCACATTGGGTGACCATAGCTGGGAGAATCTCTACTCAACAGATATGGATATATAAAAAATGACAGCTACATCAGTATTCCAGAAATCTATCCATATTATTTTCTGAAAAGTGCAGGAATAGCAACATTTCTCTTCCTCCTCTAATAATACAAAATTGCTATGTCTATGCAAAATTCAGTGGTTTGGTGTAGCTTTTTTTTATAACTGAATTTGCTGAATCTTATGCTTCATTCGCACATAATTTCATGTCCTGGTGTCTCACTTCAAATTGTCAAATTGCACAAATTCAAGAAACGCAAAGCAGGATGTTTAGTCAATCAGGGAACAGCAGTGAAATTCCTTTCCAGATTATAGCTTTAAATATTGTTTAAAGTGAAACGGGCACCAATATCTGCTAAGGAATTTGTCCCAGGTTTTCCCTTTAAACTGTTCAAGTGACAAATCCACCAATCTGCTTTTGGGACACAGCAGAGTTTAAAGTAATCTGGTGTCTCTGTGGAAGCAGAGAAAGAAAACTCCACAAAACACTTTTGTGGTTGTGGAGCTCTTGCACAACCTTGAATTGTGGGCTAAATATGGTAAGACCCACCAAACAAAAATAGCTTACACAAGTATATGTCCAGAATTACTGTAGTTTTAAGTATGCTAGACAACATTGGGGTCATTTCAAATACTGGAGTGATTTAAATGTGTAGTAATGAGTATTCAGCAGCAGTGATTGGTGGGACAGGGCAGTGGCACTTGCCTGACCTCCCATCACCAGCACATTGTGACATACTGAGAGGGGAGACGGCAGTGAGGCCAGCACAGTGCAAATGCCCCTGCAGGAATGCCTGATTGACTCCACCAGTGCTTTTGCAGCACTCTGACTTCAGCACATCCTTATCCCTCTCTCCTAGTATGCTGCAGGGATGCCAATGATCAGAGGTTAGGTAAGCACCACCACACTGTCCCAGTGACTGCTGCTGGTGTTTAGGCTGAAGAGAAAATGATCCAAGTAGTGGTAGTGGTAGGATTTTCCTTTGGTGGAAGTTGTTAAGCAATATGTCAGGGATGCTGTAGTTACATCCCGCACTGTGGATCCTTCATTGCATGAGGGGTTGGGCTGGATGACTTTGTAAGCTGCCTTCCTGCTCTATGATTCTAAATGAAAATAATTGATGGCCTTCAGAGGCAAACATATATTTTCTTTTAAAAATTTTATCCAAGATATTTAGAGGGTAAAAAAACAACCCAGTGTAAATATTGTTATAGATTGGGGGTGGGGATTCTCCCTAAACCCTAGGAATGAAGAAATGCTGGGATTGTGGTTAATTGGGATATGGATTAAAACATAAACCACAGAGTTCTGCCAGACAGGGGACTCCTGGACTGGCTTATGCAAACAAATCTGGCCGATCTACGGCTAACAAGAACAATAGAGTGTCATTAACAATACAAGAGAACTTCCTTCTAGCCCCCAGGTGTGAACAGAGACTGGGGATTAGGGAGGTTGGCAGGGGAACTGCTGTGGGGGAGGGCAAGGGGTTTCTGAGAAGAAGGAGGAGGAAGAGGTGAGAGATCCATCTTGGAGAGGGAGGCAGAAGGTGTCTGTGCTCCTGCCTCTTGAACTGAGCATGCCATAAGATCTTGACTCCCTCCATGCAGACTGAAGGTGTAAATAGGTGAACAAACCATATTTCTTAAAGCACCTCAGTCTCTACTGTGTCTTCTATTGTCCAAAGGGACATAGAACCTGTGTGTGTGCCTGGGACCCCATGAGCTCTTGCCACCACTCAGCAGAGAGAGGGGCAAACACCCGACTTTAGTAACAATATAAATGATAGGTTTTTCCTTCCTATGTTTTTAGTTCTTATTTAATCTATAAGATGCCTTGAGCCCTTATTTGAGAAAAAGGTAGGGTATAAATTATCATCAGCATCACCATCATCAAATATTTCATTTTTCTTGAAAGGGGGTAATATTTGGCATGTGATCATTTTTAGTTTCAATGAAGGATTTTACACTGACAACAGCTGGATACTGAACACCGTGTTAATCCAAAATATTTCTATTCAGCTAACGTTTCAGACTGGCTCTGCTTGCTAGGCAGATTAAGAGTGCATTCACAGTGTTTTTTTCTCTGTTATTAAGTATAGGGGAGATACAATCTGCAAAGTGTCTTGCAGCAATTCTCTACCATAATTGAAATAATGAATTTTACTATAAGGAACCATCCAGTACCATTTCATGGAATTACTGTAAATCCCTCAGCATGAGGTGTGGATTTGAAAACTGCAAACTTTTAAAATTAGCCTCTATTTCTGATTAGATTCTGTTATCAAGAGACTAGGGCTGCAATCCTATCCTCACTTACCTGGAGTAAGTCCCATTGAACTTGGTAGGACTTACTTCTGAGAATATATGTTTCAGATTGTGCTATAATGCCTGCATTACATGTGTCTCTTTTTCTCTTTGGAAGGCATGAAACCTCACACATTGTCCAGAGAATGGTCTGTGGGCAAATGACACAGATGACTTGCCAGAGCGAAAGCCAGAACAATATCTAAGCCACGCTGGAGCTACTTCATTGGAGTAGCAGAAAACAAAGATAGCAAAATAATTAATATTTAATATGCTTTAGATATTTCATCACAAAGTGTTTTATCCTGGGAACCTATGGCCAATCATGGCTTTCTAGTGCATGTAACAGAATATTGTTAGATTCCAATTCCCATCAGCTGCATCTGGAGGCTACCATGTTGGCTCCCATAAAATGTACAGTAGGGCATGATAGTTGGTCAAAAGACCATGGTGAGAAAGAACACAGGTGGAGCCTTTTTGGAGAGCAACACTATTTATATGTGTGTGTATATATAGGAAAGTCAAGAAAGGGAAGTGGAACATAATGAGGTATAATATTGTTACATGCTACATGGTACCTGCAGGACCAGAGGTACCATTCCTATAAATATCAGGTATCTGACTGGCCACTGTATAAGACAGGATGCTGCATTGATAGACATTTGGTTCAATTCAGTAGGGCTCTTCTTGAATATTCGTGGGCACACCACTGCTCTTCAGATCTTCATGCAATTAGTGCAAAGGTTTGAAGGTTGTCGTTGTTGCTATTGTTGTTGTTTAAAGTGTATTCAACTAAAGGAACTTAGAAACATCTCCACAAGCGAAACCCTATTGTATCAGAATTTCTAAATGCAGGGCCGTCTTACCCATAGGCGCTAGGGGTGCGGGGCACCCGGGCGCCAGGCTCTCAGGGGTGCCAGGTCAAGAGTCCAGGGCCAAGATTTGGAGTCCGGGGACTGGGAAGAGCCGACAGCCATTGCCGAGCGGAGAGGAGGCCGTTGGAGCTTCACAGCTCTTCTGCTGCAGGTGAATGAGGTGCCGAGGCCCGCCCAGCGCACACTGCTCACACAAGGTGCCCAGCTTTGCTCAGTCGCCACCGCCTCAGGCTCAACTGTTGTTGCTCTGGACTCTGATTGCCCAGCATCCCAGCACCCGGCCCCGGCCTTGCTCTGCTGCCACTGCTGCCCCGGGCTCCTCTGTTGCTGCTGAGGCAGCCGGCCAGGTCAGCTCTGCTGTGCGCGCCCCGCTGGCCTGCCCTAAAAAAGTCAAAAAGTTTGCCCCCCCCTAAAAAAAAGGTCAACAATCTTGGTTTTTTTCACCCCGGTGCCACATATGCTTAAAACGGCCCTGTCTAAATGTGTTCAATAAAACACATTTTAAAGACCCCTTTGTGCTAATCTTGCAAAATCCAAACCATAGCTGGTGTGCCAGGGGATATTGAGGGCAGGACTTGCAGGTGCCTCCCTACCCCATACCCCAACCCCTCACACACTCCGGCAAGCCCCTGAACCTAGATATTATCTTTTACATCAAAGCGGTTACAGAAAAAGAAGCTATGGGCTAAATACAGTTCAAGTCCCAGCAATTTCAGTGGGTGAGTTATGCTGTCAAAGTCAGCGGGACTTCCAAGTTCTTAACTCTGCCTAGATCATATTCTTTATCTATCTAAATTTCTAGCAGAATGGGATAGCGACTGAACTGTGTTTAGAATGCTCTGTACTATAACATTAGAGGTTATAACTTTTAAAATGCTGCTGTTAGAATAGCACTTTATTGATAAAATTGAAAAGTGGATCAATAGCACAATATGAAATTAAAATATAGAGATGAAAAATAAGCATCAAAAAAGTAGAGAACAGAGTGAAATGTGTTTTTTTAATGAATATTTTAAATTAACAGAACAGTATGGAGTTTGAGGTTGGGGGAGAGGAAGGGTATTATTTATGTCATAGCTTAGAAAGCTAGTATAAAAATAACAAGAAAAAAGGATCCCGGAGCTCTTTTTAAGCTGAGCATCCCAAATTACATTTAGTTTGAGTTCCTTGACTGAGCTTGTTCTAAGTAATTTGCAACTGAATACATTGTGTGTTGAGGTTAGTTTTTTTAAAAAAAAGTAATAGCATCAAAAGCTTGTAATTCCACCAAACTGGTAATTAATTGAATTACCACATTTTTCAGAGCAGGGAGACAAGTGTTGAACATGTTTATGTGCTTAAGTGTGTGTAATTTTTAAAATACCTGTTGTCCAGCACTGATGTTAAATTCAGAGAGAGAGAGAGAGAGAGAATGAGAATGATGTTGAGATATGCTCCTCTTTGATCACGTTACTTTCAGTTTTTGTTACACACTTGTAACAAATGAATATGCTAGATCCATCATGATTTTATTTTCAAATTGCATCTATTATGTGCTTTTTAAAAATGCAAATTCCAAAATGAAATCTGAAATCTGAAATCTGCACTTGACCATGCAAGAGTTCTTCTCCAGAAATGCATGCAATATAATTTTCAGGCCACAATCCACTAAACATGTTTCCTTGAAATACTCCTGGAAAGGGATCATCAATGAAACATTCTTCCTTTTTCTCCTCCTCCCCTCCCCTCCCCTGTTTTGTGTGGATGCATGGTACATCATTCAGCCATAAATTACAATGGAATCCAAAGTCTGTTTCAAATTCCTCCCTTTCTTAGATTCTTGCCCTGCAAAGACTGATTGCCCCTTTGGTGGCAGCAGCAGTTGCAGCCTGATGCAGCCACAGGGCACCCAGGGTGGTGGTCGTGAGGTTCCCTTCCCACACGACTGGCTAGTTTCACTATTGGCCTTGGCTGGCTGTGGGTTTGCCAGGCCTCAAATTCACCACTGATAAATATATTGCATTAATGTGATTTTGTGAAATTGTGGTGTTTACTGGAACCTCAATAAAACAATAGTCAGATATTTTAATCAGTATCGCAGGAACACTGAGGCAGAGCCCTCCCACTGATATTTCAATAAGAGTATAGTCATATTTTTGTTCTTCAATTGCATTTAAGGCACTCTTATACCACTTTAACCGTAATGGGTTTCCCCAAAGAATCCTGGGAACTGTAGTTTCTTAAGGATGCTAGGAATTGTGGCTTTCTGAGGGGGCTCTTCTAACAACTCTCAGCGCTCTTAACAAACTGCAGTTCCTGTGATTCTTCCAGAGAAGCCCTGCCTGTTAAATTGCCATAGTAGTACTTCAAATGTGTCCTGTAGATGTGACCTGATAGTAATATACTTCTGTGATGGCCTGATCCTTGTACATATCAGCTGAGACTAAAGACAGTCTCTTGTAGAAGAGCTTTGATGCAAAACCTCTGAGCACATTTACTTGGATTTATGTACCACTGATTTGAACAAAGCTTGTTTCCAAGTTTGTTAGCATGTTCTCTGACCCCAATGTATAGAAGAAATAATTTGCCGTAATTTATTTTTAAAGCTGATCCTTATTATCATATCTCTGAGTATTTATAACAGCTATAAGAGAGCTGCTCTGCTGCTTAAATAAAAACTTCCCACTGCTTTGGCAGAATCACTTTTCATCTAAAATTTACAATTGCAGCACTTATCCCAGCAAGAAATCCATTTTGCTAAAAATAATAGAAAGGGCTATCTTGTATACTAACAGTACGTACTGGTTCATTTGAAGCAAACAAATTTGAATTCTTTCCATCACAACCTTTGGTTAATTACAGTCACCTCTACTTTATTTATAGCTCATTATTATAGAGAAAGAAAACCATAATAAATATATGCATTCTATGATTATCTGACAGGCTGCAATGTTTTGGTTTTGACTAAGCGAAAAGTAATACTTCTAGAAATTTCTTATTCACTAGGCAGATGTAGTATAGAGTCTTTTTGAACTGCAGCTTATCAGCCTGGAACGTAGGTCACTGCATATTAGAATGCTTCCTTGTCATCGTCATCATCATCATCATCTGTATACAGAAAACTGATATAGCAAGAATGACTTCATGTACACATCTTCATGTAAAGATGTCCAGTGTTCCACATTCAGTCTAAAGTGCAGCAAAGGAACAGTTGTACCATATGCAATTTCTGCCCATTAAAATTGTGCTGAATATAGTGATCATGTTCCCCCAATGGCATGGTAGACACTGAAAAGTTGTGTTCCCATTATTTTGTTCTACATCACTGAGCCATTTCTGAAACTCTGAATCATGTGGTTGCCATGTTGATCCATGTTTATGCCTCTTCAAGCACTGCACTTTATCAGTCGCTGATGCTGGCTTGGAAAGAAATAAGAAAATGAGAATGAGCCTGTGTGATTCAGAGTGTCATAGGCTGCTTGGATGGTGGAGGGGACTTGTTAGCTTTGGCACTGAGGATGGCATAAGATCCAGTAAAGCTCACTGAAGTCACAGTGAGACTCAAGACCAAAGCTTTCTTGCCAAGGTGGCAAATTTTGATAGGAAAATAAGTGTGGGGGGGGCATATGCAGTCTCAAGACTTTAGAACCAATTCCCAAATAAACCATATTAGCCAAACATTGGCAATAGACATACAAACATAAGAAGAGATCTTCTGGATCAGACCCAAAGACTGATCTAGTCCAGCTTCCTGTTGCCCACAGTAGACAACCAGTTGTCTATGGAAGGACTACAAGTTGGACATGAGGACACAGTTGTTTCCAAGCAACTGGTGTTCAGAGAAATGATGCCTCTGTTCCTGATGGTGTTTAGCACAGAGACATCATGACTACTAGTCACTGATAGAGTTCCTTTTTCAAGCCATTCAAGTCAGTGGCTGTTACTACTTCTTGTAGTAGGAACTTCCATATATTTGACTATTGTGAGCTTTTAACTGAACTTAAGACTCAAATGTGAAAGAGGAAGTACACTCCTGAGTATGGTACAATTCAAAGGAACAGTATAAATCATGGGATTGGGTGGGGGGCACGTTCGCACCAAAGCAGAAGTGCTCAGTGACTTGTGAGAGAACCTTTAGCACTTTAGGCCATGAACATTTTGATCAGAAGTGTCCTCTAACACTGAAGTAGCCCCACTGAGAGCACTGTTAAAGCTGCAGTGACCTTGCTGCTGTCCTATTTTAACTCTTCAGATAATTTCCCCACAGAGAGTTGTTGACTTCATTCATACAAAACTTCCCCTGTTTTCAAAGTTCATGAGTCTCACATAAGCCACCTCACATAAGCCACCACTGACTCATGATGAACTTTGAAGAAAATTTAAAATGAAGGACGTTTGTTGCACTAAGTTGTGGCTGGTGCTCATTGGGACTAGTGGGGCAGGAGTAAGGGAGACCAACAGTAGGCAGAGGTAGAACCAGATTGGCACAGAACCACCCAATTGGTTGTAAATGAAAAGGTAAACTGAGGTTGCTTCAGTAGAGAGCCTCTATGGACCAGCCTCCAATGGTTGCTGGAATTATCTCTCAAACATTAACCTAGAAAGCTTCAAAGTACTGTGAATCACTGTGGATAGTCTTGGTAAATTCAATTCTTTTAATGATTCTAATCAGTCACTCCTGCTGCTTCTTTCAGTACAGCTGTGTATATATGTCTAGCTTGTGTACAAACTTGTTAACAGGATAAATCCCTTGTTTTAATAAGATTTAATGATTTTCATGACAAATAGCAAGTGCGATAAGGTTTTGGGTTGTGTTTTTTTCTGTGAAAGATCCATGGCATTCATCAAAATAAACAATACACCATTATTGATCTGCTTGACTATAAACAAATGAATACTGAGAAAATGTCAGCAGGGATATATTCACCTACACAAAGTAGCAATTTATTTCAGCAGTGATCTTCTCTGTTCATAGACATCTTTTAAAATCATTAGAGATTATTGGACTTTTGTTTGGAGGGAGGAGAGCTGTCTAGTGCGGGCGTTCATAATATATTAGGGCAATACTGCACTGCTGTCCTCAATTAAGAAAAAGGCTATCACTGACCTGTTGTATTTAGTACTTCACATATAAACAACTGTCAACTACCAAAAACAATCTGGCTATTGTTTTTTTCATTGGGCTGGACTGAAATGGCTACACCACTTTTGTGGTTCTTCTTCATAGGCTGGGAGAGGCTGCTGGTGGGTTTGGATTGCATTGCTTACTGTCACCCCTGTGTCATCTCTACTGTTGGGGCCACCATTTATTTACCACAAAATGCTTTGGAATGAGGCTTTCAAGGATAAGGATTGAGTGCTTGGGGTCAGAGCTTGTGGGCTTTTGCTGAGGAGCATCAGTTGAAAGGTGGAAAGATCAGCTTTTACTGAAGAGAGCAGAGTGTTTAGGTAGATAGACAGATGGATAATAGATTTGCAGTCCCAAATATTTCTAACCAGTACAGTTAGCTGTAGCTATTCAATTGATTAGTGGTTCTAAATCAAATCAACATTTTAATTATGGGGAAAATAAGTTTTCTTTAAACAGATTCAAAGCATACTTAGGAAACTTTTCCAGGCTAAACATTTTGAATACAATGGATCTTGCACAGTTTGGTTCTAATACCACCCTTTCTTGAAATATTTTTGATGTGCAGTGCCCTAAAAATGAACTCATCATTTCATTATCTTGCCTTTTCAACAAATAATCCACTTCACAAAGGCTTATTTAATTCAAATTAAGTAACAAGCATACATATATACATATATCCTAAATTGTACAGTGCCGCTCTTGTCATTTCTATTTAAAGAATATAAAGCAAAGGATTTGCAAGACTAATGCCAAGTGTTTCTTAGTTCTGAGTTATTGAACCTTAGCAAAGGGTGGGATAATGCACTCAATACTTTTTCTTTCTTTTTTCTTTACTCTTCTAATGCTTTTGAAAAGATACTATTTTTGGCAATAGTATGATATACAGCTTTTTGGGGGAAATGTGTGCTTCCCTTCCTCCTTCACAGTTGGATCTAAACAGAAAGCAGAAATGTAAATCTCCATTAATCTCCAAGCTTTTAATAAGTGATTATGACACTAGAACAAAGCAAAGCCAATTTACTTAGTGAAACTTTGCAGCATATTCATGTGGCTACAACATGTCCATGTAGCATTATTTTGGGGATCCTCAAGCTGTCGACTCTTAAGAGAGAGAAGACTTTGCTACTTAATACAGTGGTACCTCGGGTTAAGTACTTAATTCGTCCCGGAGGTCTGTTCTTAACCTGAAACTGTTCTTAACCTGAAGCACCACTTTAGCTAATGGGGCCTCCCGCTGCCGCCGCGCCACTGGAGCACGATTTCTGTTCTCATCCTGAAGCAAAGTTCTTAACCTGAAGCACTATTTCTGGGTTAGCGGAGTCTGTAACCTGAAGCGTATGTAACCTGAGGTACCACTATATAAGCATTCAGAGAGAGTTTGCAGTGTAGCCACCTCCATGTATGCAAAGAGTAAGCAATGCCTGTCCCCCCCCCCCCCATTTAATCTTCTTACTATTATGGGTATGTCCTCAAAACAAAAGGAAATATTAGGATATGTATGTATTTAATCTGGTGTTGTTGTTTAGTCGTTTAGTTGTGTCCGACTCTTCGTGACCCCATGGACCAGAGCACGCCAGGCACTTCTGTCTTCCACTGCCTCCCGCAGTTTAGTCAAACTCATGCTGGTAGATTCAAGAACAATATCCAACCATCTCGTCCTTTGTCGTCCCCTTCTCCTTGTGCCCTCCATCTTCCCCAACATCAGGGCCTTTTCCAGGGAGTCTTCTCTTCTCATGAGGTGGCCAAAGTATTGGAGCCTCAGCTTCACGATCTGTCCTTCCAGTGAGCACTCAGGGCTGATTTCCTTAAGAATGGAGAGGTTTGATCTTCTTGCAGTCCATGGGACTCTCAAGAGTCTCCTCCAGCACCATAATTCAAAAGCATCAATTCTTTGGTGATCAGCCTTCTTTATGGTCCAGCTCTCACTTCCATTTCTATCAAATAAAATGCTATCACTTTCATTTGCTTTGGGCACAAGGGAGGGGTTCTGGGCAATAAGCTGCAGTTCCTGCTGCTTTCACAAGGGCTGAAGTGTGTTTGGTGAAGTGTGACATGCTTTCACTGATCATGTGGAAAAAGTCTTAGTAAATATTTAATAAGAAGTTCTGAAATGTGAGATTTATTGCTTTTCTGTGATCCTTCCCTTCACCAAACTATCAAGATGTATATGATAATTTTATTAAAATATTAAAATTAAAATGCCTGCTGGTTTGAAATTTTAACAAATCATGAATTCTCATTTGGGACATTATTTAATGAAAATTTTAGTATACAGCATGCTTTGGTTTAGAAATTCAGCTCGCATTTTTTATGATCAAGTGCTTCATGTCTAATCCACTATGCAGATTACTCCCTCTCCCTCTTTATCATGACTGCTTTTGATTTTTTTTTTCAGTTATGAAGAAATATAAAAAGGTAAAGGGACCCCTGACCATTAGGTCCAGTCGTGGCCGACTCTGGGGTTGTGGCGCTCATCTCGCTTTACTGGCCGAGGGAGCCGGCGTACAGCTTCCGGGTCATGTGGCCAGCATGACTAAGCCGCTTCTGGTGAACCAGAGCAGCACACGGAAACACCGTTTACCTTCCTGCCAGAGCGGTACCTATTTATCTACTTGCACTTTGACGTGCTTTCAAACTTCTAGGTTGGCAGGAGCAGGGACCAAGCAACAGGAGCTCACCCCGTCGTGGGGATTCGAACCACTGACCTTCTGATCAGCAAGTCCTAGTCTCTGTGGTTTAACCCACAGCGCCACCCGCATCCCTATGAAGAAATATATGCCACTTTTAAAGCATGAAGAAAGATAATCATCCTGATCCAGCAGGAGTAAATGGAGATGCAAAATGTGTGAGTGTGTGCATGTGTATTTGTGTTATGGTTATGTGATTCTATGTAGGCCTAGCCCCATCTGGTACTGGAATGTAGCCTCTGACAACTTTCTCCTAAGGTAATGTAGTCCTTGGCATGCAAAACATTCCTCACTCCTAAGAACACTGACCCTTCCTCCCACTGAAGTGTCTCTGTCTAGGTACTGAAGTCTGAAATGAAAGGGTTATCACATGGAAGATGGAGCAGGCTTGTTTTCTCCTGCTCTGGAGGGTATGACTCAATCCAATACATTCAAGTTACAAGAAAGGAGATTACAACAAAACATCAGCAAGACCTTTCTGACATAGAACTGCTTAACTGTAGAAGGTTGTGGATTCTACTTCACTGGAGAGTTTAAAGCAGAGGTTGGATGGTCATCTTTCCTGGATGCTTTAGTTGGTATTCCTGCATTGCAGGGGGTTGGACTAGATGAAGCTCGATGTCCCATCCAACTCTACAATTGTATGATTTTCTGTTGCCTTTTTTAGACACTGGGGTGGTCTGCCTTGCCTTCAAAGTGGCTTCCTGAACTTGATATTTTGAAACATCTGTCTCTCGTCCTCCTGCCGTCTAATCTTGCTAGGTTTTGGGGAGAAGGGGAAATGGCATTTAGGTCAATCTCCATAAGTGGAAGGAAGGAGTAGGCAGGGATGCCATATCACACAGAGCAAGAAGCTTGTTCAAAGCTGATTGGGGGGGGGGAATGCTTTAATTAATTTAGTTTGACTCCTGTTGCTCCGAGTCTTTGTAAAATGCATTTAAAAACTACAAACAGCAGCAAATCTCATGGGGACTGAAAATGATTTTGGTTTAATATCAGTTGATCATCTTAATCTATAAAACAAATGGCTATTAAAAACTGTGAAGTCTGTATATGGCAGTTTTACTAAAAATGATAGAATCAATAGTACATATGATAGCATTGATTGTACATTGTGCTGTGCAAATATTAAACTCAATAATCCAAAGGCAATTCATTTCTTATGTCTTCGGGACCTGTTTGCTTATTAATATATATAACGCATCAATAATGCTGCTTAGTCGAAGCCAAAACACTGTTCTGACTAAATACGAGCATTCTTCTCTCTTGCTGCAGTCAGGAAAGATGGTGCAGACATTGTTCCACAAATTAGGCTTAGTAATTTATTGGAGGCTCTCTAAAGATCAAATGCTGATACCAGAAAGTGCATATCAGTTGCCTGGTCTTGGCCAACACCAGTCATCATGAGATTAGGCACGGATAGGAATTGATACTGGGAAGTGCCCACTGGCCATTCTCTTGGAAAGATCAGAGTAACTCTCCAGCTTGGCTTGTGCAGAGCAAATGAACCACAGTTCCCTGTGATATCACAAGGGGCTTTGGTCTGATCTGTCAGTTCACATTCCCAATCTCCTTCAGTTCCCCTTACATTTATTTATTTGCCATTATGGCTCCCTTTAAGGGCAAATAACAACAACAAGAAGAAGACAGCTTACAAAGTAGAAACACAACACAAACAACATAAACAGCATAATTAATGAAAACCAGTTAAATTAAAAACACTCCCCCAGCCCAAAGATAGCTCAGAGGTTCCTAGGTTAAGCTGCCTAGGTCCTCAAAAAGCTATCAATGGCATTCTCTTTTGGGACACCTACAGAACAACTAAAAATTAAGCTATGTAGACCACTGACACTTTCTTCATAGACACATGCAGGAAAGCCAGTCACAGTGCAACACATAAGGGATAAACTACATAATGGAATAATAGGCACAGTTGGCCCTCTCTTCATCTTGTTGCACATTATGCAGTTTCTACACATTATGTGTTAGATTCTCTCACCAAAACGAATGG